>NC_073344.2:8669642-8976428 GCF_027580225.2 Misgurnus anguillicaudatus
CATGTACTAGAAAAGGTTTTACAGACTAAAATGGTAAAAAAAAATAAATGACTGAAATACTCATTGGGAAACCAAAAATGGTTCTTCTATGGCGTCACATTTGTTTTTAAGAGTGTAAATAATCAACTTTATTGTAGAAGAATGGTTTGATGCCAGGAATTTGTTGCTTGTCCAGCAGATTGGTCATCTCCATCCAGGGAAGATCCCACTGGATTTCAGTCACGTCCTGCTTGGTTTTAGGCATTTCCTGTTGGATTCGTTCCCTTCTGGATGCCCCATTGAAACAGGCAAGCAATTTCTCCCTGAAAACCATGCGTAAACATTGCTGTTTACTTTATAATGAACAATGTACAACAGAAGTTTATTCAATAAAATTAATGTAATACACTCATAAACATAAGCTATCACAAACTGTACAAACAAAATGCACATACTGTAATCAAACAAACCTAGTTTAAAGTTTTAAAAGACTTAAATTACATTGCATGCTTATGCATTTTTAAGTTTTAAAGTATACCTTTAACATATCCTAAATGGACTGACTGATGCTATTATTATATTTTTTCACTTTCAAAAAAGTCCCAAAAAATGTCCTACTATGTAGAATTTAGTTACAGATATACATTTGGTGCCAATATGTACCTCTAAGTATCTAATACAAACTCTTTCTGTGTCATTTTTGAATAGTGACAGTCAGGGATATTTTTTCTGATATTGCAGCAATGTGAGAAAATTAATATACTGTACCTGAGACCTGGAAACAGTAGCCAGAGCACAGGAAGAACCACCAGAAGAACCAATATTATCAAGAGCACTGGCAACCATACCAGATATCCTGGTTAACATAAATACCAATTATAAACACAGGCATTATTATATATATATATATTACTCCAACATCAATCACAGGTATGATGTCAGATTTCTTACCTGTAGATGTTGTTTCATCTTTTGCGTCAGCTGTGGAGTTCTCTACAGAGGCAAGTTTACGAAGTCACTAAATTAGAAAGTGAAATTACATGCACACAGTGGTTAAGCAGACCTTGCACAAAAATCATACATCGCACCTCTAACTGAAAGCCAGTTCTCTGAACTCTCCAGACTTGTATTGGCAAAAGCACATTTGTAGAAGCCCTCATCATCTTGGGTGACATTTTCGATTGTCATCTGAGTGCCGTTCACTGACAGGACTTGGACTCCATTTTTGTAGAGGAGAGTCTGGCTGAGCTTATACAACCAGGATTTGCATTCCAGAGTTATTGACTCTCCTCTCATCACTGGGTGAACAGGGCTCAGGAGAACTATCTCACCATCTGGAGATATAAGAACAGTGACTGATGCAATATCCAAGTTAAGCCAGCAAATGGTTTTGGACAGTAGCTGGTTTATTAGATGTTTCAAGGTGGTAGTCCATCTTGGACCAACATGTTACAAACCAGCTGGTCATAACAACTTTAGGTGGTCAAGATGACTTTCTGCATCTACATTTTTCTCATAGAAACATCAGTTAAGCCAATTTCAACAAATTTAGATGCAATAAGTCACTAGAAAATTTGGAGATCATTTTTTTTTTACAGTAAAACAAACATGAAATGTTTCCGTTAAATGTAAATTGTGCTTTAAAATATATAGTTAACATTTATGTTCTTACAGCTCACAGTGATGTTAACAGAGTTGCTTTTCTTGTCTCCGTCAGAACTCTCACACCAGTACAATCCGCTGTTCTTGCTATCAATGTCTGTAAATCGACAGTTTTCAGGGTTGCCTGGAGATTCTGTGCCATTTAACGGCAAACATCCAGATATCACTTCTGCTCCTTTTAACCTCCGCAATATCCAGCCTGTTGAATTAGCGTCATTTACAGAGCAGTGAAGGGAGAACTCTTTACCCCTAAAGTGTTGTCTGCTGTCAGGCCAGACCGCCAGGGAAGCAGGGGGTATATCTGAGTGAGAAGGCAGAAGATTGGAAAAGGAAGATGACAGCAACCAAATAACAGTGATTTAATCATTTCATGGAAAGAGTAAGGAGAAAATGGGAAGTTGTTACATTTGGGGGAATATTCAAATAACAGTAAACATTACATGATGTGTGTTGAATCAGCAAAATGTATCCATTTATTTATATTTAATAAAGTATTATTTCTTACTTTCATAGGCTCCATTTGGTAACAAAGATGAAAACAGCACTAAAAAGATACATAATGCAATAACATTATGTTACAGTCCCACAATTTTTACCTCTGTATCTTTTAATTGAAACATTCACATTTGATGCATCTGGTACACCATATCTCCTTAGCCATATATTTAAAACAAATCAATCCCCACATAAAATACAATCTCTAAAATGAGTTAGAGTTAAAATGCTCACCAAAATAAACAGCAACCAACAAAGGTCTCATATTATCCTTTGGTGCTGCTAAATGGCAGAGAGACTTAATGACCAGTCAACATCCAACAAAACATTTAAAGGCATATTTACCCCTCCTTTCCGTTTCTTCCAGATAAACTGATAAATTCGTTCCCATGCCGTTTGTAAACAGGGAATCTGGCTTTAAATCTCTGCACGTGAAAGAAATATAGTAATAGAAAAAAAAAACTATTTGTTGGACTAAAATTAAATCTAAAAAGTTTAAATAAATACCAAAAAGAACAATTGTAAACTTTACTATAACTTTTTACTAAATATGTGGAAACTTGCAAATGAATACTTTTATCACTTGGGGACACTTCTGGCATTAGAAGCCAATGTACATTTAAATTTAAAACAATTTTGTGATGTGGGCCATCAAAACGTACTTCAGTAATTCAAAGGGGCTTCTGCTTATTATTTGTATTATTTGGTTTGTAGGTATTTTGATAACACATAAACATTGTATCAGGTTATTTATTATTGCCCTTTTACAAATTGGTGGTCATACCAAAGGCACATGTAGTTATGATTATAAGTTCTTTATTATTTACCACAAATATGACTTAGGATGTTATGATTTTAATAAAATGTTTGTATTGCACTCATTGTACCTTGTTTGGAAAAAGTCTCTACCAAAAACAAATGTAAATGTGTTTTGTTACCAGGTTTATTCATTTTTATGTTATTTAATCGTAAATTATATTTTTTACATACTTCGTTTTATTTATAAAGCAAATAAATAAAATATATTTAATAAAAATATATAATAAAGTATATATATTCTTTAAATTTGGTTGTATTTATATATTTTTTGTAAATAAATTCATAAACAGTTGTTCACAGGAATGTGGCTTTTATTTTGAAAAGCACAGCAGTGGGAGTCTAGTCTTGCTCTCTCTCTCTCTGGCTTCACACCGCTCATTCCTTGCATATGGCCAAATGGTACTAAATCTGCAATAACTAAATTACACTTTTGTCTTTTGATGATTCCGGACGTCGCTTTTGTGGCGACATAACACGATACTGAGGTAAACCGTCAACGGCTTTTATTCTGTACTGTGTTATTGAAGTGTCAACAGAAATAGCTTTATAAAGAATTCCAACTAGTTCTTATCTAATGTTACTATTGTACGTTACCTCAACATTTGCACTATTTGATAAAATTAAACGTTCGTTTCTACATCTCGTGCACGTGCCTTAATTATCTACTGAAATGTGCAATTTTGCAGAATTTCGAGAACATTAAAGTTGTTCCACCTGCATCGTGTTTATTTTTTACATTGCAAGACATATGGCTTAATTATACTCATTTACAACCGCTATTTACTGTGTGTTGTTTAGATGAAGAAGACGTGATCGCAGGTGCTGTTGGATACAGGCAGGTGTTAATAGTGTACTGCAGGTATGGACACCTGGACACCCAACCCAAAAGCCAAACCGTTCATCCCTCGCCAGCAGCGCAGCCTCTACCTCACCTGGAAATACAGACTGACCAACAAAAGATCATTACGACGAATCTGCCAGGCCAGCACGTTCGACTTAATCAGATTATCTTTTGCTTTGTATCCAAAGATGAAACCAAGCATGGAGTACTTAATATTAAGGTAGCAGTAATGTATATAATTCCAATTTATTAAGTTAAGTGAGTTTCTCTTGCTGGATTTGCAGGCCAGTGCTGTCCTCTTTCTACTGATCACAGTGTTTTTGAATATCAAACTCATTCTTGACACAAGGAGAGTTGCAAATGAGGATGATGTGGCCCAAGATTACGGTAATTGTTGATGTTTGTAATGCTTTTAATGCTGTCATTTGGTTATTAATTAGATTGTAAACAGACTAAAATTGTCAATGTTTTAAGCTTTACAAACTTTTAGTTTTGCATCTTGTTTGTTAGCTCACATTGTTTTTTTCTCGCATATCTCGATTTCTCAGATGATGCGCTGCCTAACATGGAAACTCCACGCAGACCAGCCAGTGGGAGGAAGGTTTTGGATATTGAGGTGTACTCGAGTCGATCTAAGGTCTATGTGGCAGTGGACGGCACCACTGTAAGTTATTCTGAGCCTCTTTTGTTGTATAAAATAATATGTGGCGGCTTTTGACTGCTCTTCCGAGGATGCGCTACTTCAAAATAAGTGTTCGGATTGTCACGTGTGGTTCCCTTTTCCAAAATATGTGTCATGCGTGTGGAGAGATCCTGTGTGCATCACTTGTTTTGTCAAAATAAGTGCCTGCTGGAGACACGTCAAAACCGTTTATGATAAAAGAGACACCTACGTTCCCTAAATACGTGCAAGACACTCCCATTACACTAAGCTCTGATTATGCATGAGATTGTGCGAGTATCTGGCCTTTCAATTTCAAGGCAGCAGGCACTTATTTTGGCATGGCACGTGGTGCACACGCGATCTCTCAAAGCCCAGAACACATATTTTGAAATGACGAACCACACACATGACAAGCTACATACATGTTGTGACGAACTTCGCATCGTGCGCTTCAAAAAAATAAGTCACCAGCCGCCACTGGAGGCAACAATATGTTATTGGCACAGCGTTCATGTGCTGATCTTTATTAATTTACTTTAGATCATATACTTTTTGTCTTGCAGGTGCTGGAAGACGAGATAAGGGAGCAGGGCAGAGGCATACATGTTATAGTTCTGAATCAGGCCACTGTGAGATCACATCCACACTATTAAACACATTTACCGTATTTTTCGGACTATAAGTCACACTTTTTCCAAAGTTTGGTGGGTACTTGAACTTATAGTCAGGTGCGAGTTGTACGTCAAAATTATTACATATGAATCAGTAACCAACTATGTTGCTCATGTATTTGTGTAATTCAATGGATTCAGTGATGCGGAATGACTTTGGGACCTTTTTGAACTTGATTTGGCTTGTCGTGTTAATTTAGCCTATTCAGCCTCCCAGCTATGTTCTGTATGCTATTGTGTATCGTGTAAATAGCTGTTTATATTACTTTAACATGTACAGACAACTATTCAGCCTGCTGTTCTGTGCTGTTGTTTAGTTGAATAACTTACCTTTCCAGATTAAATGTCTGTTCTTGGGCTTGGATTTTGTGAAATAATTTTTTTAATAAATGCGACGTATAGTCCAGTACGACTTATAAATGTTTTTTTCTCTTCAAAACTTTTCATTTTTGACTGATGCGCCTTATACTTCAGAGCGACTTATAGTCCGGAAAATACGGTACATATTTCCCTTATGTAATAATAGTATCCTTTTCAGATATCCTCTCCATGACTTGGCTGTTGTTGGGTATTTTTGTGGTTGTATGACTATAGTGCTCTTCTTATGCTTTTTTAGGGTCATGTGATGGCCAAAAGAGTATTTGACACGTATTCTCCACATGAGGATGATGCCATGATCCTCTTCCTCAACATGGTCACACGTGGCAGAATCCTTATCTTCACTATTAAGGTTTGATTTTTATGATTATATATATTTATGTATTTTAATCTTAATGCATGTTACAATGCGTTTAAAGTATATTGGTTAATGTATATTTGTTTCCTTGGCTTTACAAGCACTGTGCTTTACCAGCTACAGCAGTGGTTTTCAGGTTTAACACCACAGAATTTATGATAAATTAATGTATTTTAAAAAATGTCATAATCCTGGGCCCACCGGCACCATCTCGGGGCCGCCTTCAGTTTAAGAACCACTGTTCTATTGCATAGTACCCCACGGTTTAGGTCGGGTCGGGTCAGCTCAATTTGGCTTGGTTTGCTTTTCTATCAAGTTTAGTAACACTTTGGAGTTGGGGGTATTATAGGCGTGTCGTTATTTTTGCTCTGCCTACTGCTGTGACATCACATGAGTGAGAGCATTGTTGGAATGCTATACATTCCCAAACATTCATTTATTTCTCAATCTGCCACAAAATTAAAATTGGCCACCACAAATAGATGGTGTTCCTGATTCTCAACCTGTGGATGTTTTTCATTGCTAAAAGGGAGAACTTGCAGCAAAGCACCGATGACAACATGTTTACTCGAGACAGCGCAAGCTAGCACGAAGGTAAAGCTAATCTTTTATATTATACCGATGACGCTGGTAGTGACGATTCTCTCAGACCAATCAGTGATCTACAGTGTTTTCACGTCACTTGGAACCCCAACCGAGGTGATACTAAAAAAAGTATTGGTTAGTACGTACTGCACCCATTGGAAGGCCCCCAAAAGTAAGCTGACCCGACCCAAACCGTAGAGTACTATGCAATGGAAAAGTGCCATTACACATGTTTTTGCTTGCTAATATATGTACACTTCTCCTTGGTATCTTAAGGATGAGGGTACTTTTCATCTGAAAGATGCTGCAAAGAATCTTTTGAAAAGTTTTGGGAGTCAGGTGGCTGTCACCTTGAGTTGGAGAGATATGTGGACTCTGGTTGTGAAGAAGGGAGGTAAGGACACTGAGTTTTTATCACCTTTCTCACCTCTTGTTCTCTCCCTCTTTCATGAACACACATGATGCTTGTTTGATAATATCTATTTGTATACTTACTGTGCCACTGTAATACACATTTACTGTTATTTGTTTAGGTCAAGTGTATGGGGAGAAGCACTCCAAGTCTCCAGCTCTCTCTACGTGGGGTGATCCTGTGCTGTTGAAAACTGAGGTTCAACTTACTGCTTCTGAAGGTATTTCTGCCTTTTTCTGAGTTGGACTGTGTTAGTAATGGATTGCAAATAATGTTTCTCACTATTATGGCCCTTATATACTGTATAGTCATTCTCTTTACAACTCAACTAACTTCACTCAATTATTTCAGAGGCAGAGTGTCACTGGCCGGATACAGAGCTGAACCGTAGGAGAAAACTTTTTTGCAGTAAAGTGGAGGGTTACGGGAGTATTTGTAGCTGCAAGGATCCAGCACCTATAGAGTTCAATCCAGATTCAGTAAGACACGCAATCTCACCTGAAATGAAAATTCTCACACTCATGCCATCCCAGAGTATTTGAATTACTTTTTTAGTTGAACACAAACAAATAGTTTTATTGTATACATACGTTATTTACATTTATACACAAAGTACCGTTCACTAAATACGCTCAAAATATGAATTGTTTTCTCTTACAAATGTATTGTTTTACTTCAGAAGGCATATGTATTAACCCAAAGGAGTTATTTGTGGAAGGAAATATTATGAGACTAAATTATGAGAGAATGTTTAAATTGGGTGAACTTTTTCCATTTACATTAGATTATGTTTACAATAGTTATAGAAACTTTAGTACTGTTTGTTAATATGTAATGACTAATAACAGCACAGACTTTAAAGGGGACATATCATGAAAATCTGACTTTTTCCATGTTTAAGTGCTATAATTGGGTCCCCAGTACTTCTGTCAACCTAGAAAATATGAAAAGATCAACCCAGTAACTTAGTTTTGGTAAACCATTCTCTGCAAGCATGTAAAAAAAATTGTGATGTTAGAAGGGGATAATATCGCCCCTTAATCTGTACTATACAACCACTTCACTGCCATTTAGTGCAGAGATTAGCTCATTTGCATTTAAAAGGACACACACAAAATGGCACATTTTTGGTCACACCTACAAAGTGGCAATTTTAACATTCATCATAAATGATGTATGAAGTATTTTAAGCTAAAACTTTACATATGTACTCTGGGGACACCAAATATTTATTTTACATTTTTTTTAAAGTCTTGAAATGTCCCCTTTAACATTTTTTTTTGTTAGTCCTTATTCTGAGACATGTGTTGACTAAACATTTTTATGTCTTATGTAGCTGCCTAACAACAATGTCTACAACATCCCAGTTGCAGTTATAGCCGGAAATAGACCAAACTATCTGTATAGGTTAGTAGACTTGCTGTTTTTTCCATACTACTAAATTGTGCAGTTGAATATATTTTGGTAACATTTGTGTCAAGTATTTGTGTTTTCTATGTCTAAGTACAGTACTGTGCATAAGTCTTAGGCCACCATCACCAGCTTTGTTGTTTTAGCAAAGTTCAATGTCCATCCATATTTATTTTTCACTCTTTTTATTAAGATACAAACAGAAAATACAGGAAATATTTACACAAAATTAAAAACAAAACAATTTTCAGAACTTTAATGTTTAAATTTTAAATGTCTTTAAATGTAGTTTACCCTAAATATTTGATACCTCAACTTATACTTTTATACTGTTTTTAATACTACATACACATTTCCTGTATTTTCTGGTTGTATTCTAATAAAGAGACTGAGAAATAATTATAATATATATCAGTGGTTCCCAAACTTTTTTAGCGTGTGGTCCCCCTTGTGTACGGTGCATTCCTTCGCGGCCCCCCCAAAGAAATTTTGTGACAAAAACTGTTCTAAAACTCAACATTTTAATAAAAAAAAAAACATTACATTATACAAAAAGTAGTGCTTTTGGTTAGTAGCCTTATTTTTTAGGTTTAATTACACAGAATTCATGATAAATTAATGTATTTAATAAAAAGGGGCCATAAAACTGGGGCCCCCCTGGCACCATCTCGCGGCCCCCAGTTTGAAAACCACTGATATATGTGATCACTATAACATTGCAAAAACAACACACATCAAATGGTAGCATGGTGGCCTAAGACTTTTGAACAGTATTGTATATACTTATTTATCTTTCCTGACCAATCAGGATCCTATGAATGTTTTTTTTTCTGAGGTTTTGTTTCTATCAATAAAAATCTGGAATTTTGACTGTATATATGAACACCTACCATAGTACCTGACTATCTAACTAAATCATAAGTCACATTGTTTTTCTAGAATGTTGCGCTCTCTACTTTCCTCTCATGGCGTAAATCCACAGATGATCACTGTCTTTATTGATGGGTACTATGAGGTAACGTCTTTGCTTAATGTTTTTGCATTCTTCAGTCACTTCTTTAAATTTTTGTGAATACGTAGGTCCTTTTTATTTTTTATAATTAGGAACCCATGGATGTGGTGGAGCTTTTTGGTCTCAAAGGAGTTCAGCATACACCTATCAGTATTAAGAATGCTAGAGTATCACAGGTGATTTATTTGTCATTTTGTACTGTATGAATGGCTGGTAATTGCCTTATGCATAACAGTAACATAACACATGTATTTTTTTCCACAGCACTACAAAGCCAGCTTGACTGCAACATTTAATCTGCATCCAGTATGTACTTAACAACCTGTAAGCAATGAAATGGTTAAACAGCTTGTAAGCGTTTGACTTAAAAAAAATATTGTTTTAGGATGCAGATTTTGCCATTGTTGTGGAGGAGGACCTGGATATTTCCATAGATTTCTTCAGGTATGGTCAATGTAATTTTGCAAGTTGTAATATTGCAAAGTGGTCACTAGGGGGTAGCAAATTCTAACACTATTAAATTTTGCTAGAAGGACAGCTATTAGTTCTAATAATTTTAGTGAAGATTGAATAACAACATTTGACATCACTTAAATATATGATTAACCAGCTTCTCTCTATTATTTCTTTTCAGCTTTCTCAGTCAGACCATTCACTTGTTGCGTGAGGATGACAGTCTGTACTGTATCTCAGCCTGGAATGACCAAGTGAGTGAATAAAGATACATTTTTATTTTTTACTTTGCCAGGGTCTATCCTAACCAATGAAAATGCTGTTTTTCAGGGCTACGAGCATACAGCAGAGGACCCATCTCTGCTTTACAGAGTAGAAAGTATGCCTGGCCTCGGCTGGGTGCTTAAAAAAAGCCTTTACAAAGATGAACTGGAACCCAAATGGCCAACTCCTGAGAAGGTGAGGGAGCTCATTTCAATATTTATTTATGTCAGTGGGTATTAAGAACCAGAAGTATTTGCTATGTATTTAGCTGGGCACATATACCGCCTCCCTTGATTCTAAAAATAGTAAGGACAGTAGTTCCAGTCATGTTATGGAGATTATACTCTTCTTCTTATCAGATACATTTATTCAGCCTAATCTTTCCGTTTCATCCGTTTTATTGTCGTCCCTTAGCTCTGGGATTGGGACATGTGGATGCGAATGCCAGAACAGAGGAAAGGGAGAGAATGTATTATCCCCGATGTCTCTCGCTCGTATCACTTTGGTATCATTGGCCTTAACATGAATGGTTACTTCCATGTAAGTAAGATTAAGTGTGTTGTACATGGGACACTGAATTTGGGATTTATGAGTTCAGTTATGTGGTGTTTTTTATTAGAATAGGAATACCACAATTTGACCATGATTTTCTGTTTTCTATAGGAAGTTTACTTTAAAAAGCACAAATTCAACACAATTCCAAATGTTCAGATGAAAAATGTAGATGGGTAAATCTGTTATCTTTTTCACTGACAATTGCTTTTCTATTAATATCCTACTTGGTTGTTAGAAATAGTGAAAGTTAAATGTTGATGTTTTTTCTATATTTACAGTTTGAAGACTGATGCTTATGAGATTGAAATCCAAAACCTACTACGGTAAGTATCTTCTAAAGATCTTGCTGCTCTATATGGAGACGCTTCAGTAGTGCACTATTACTGCAATGATACGTTGTGTGTCTACAGTGAGGCGGAGGTCCTAGACCACAGTAAAAACCCATGTGAAGATTCATTCATCCCAGATACTGAAGGAAAGACCTTTGTAATGTTCATCAAAATGGAGCAGGAGACGGACACAAACACCTGGACTGAATTGGCAAAGGTACGACTTCAAACTGGAGATTAAATCAACACTATGTAGTTTCCATGTAAAATGACTTACAGCTCCCCCATGTGGTTGAAAAGCGCAACAGTGCCTGGTATCAGACACTCTTCTGCAGGCAGGGGGAGGTACTGGGCTGTGTGCGCTACCCTACACTGCCACTTTCAGAGTGTGCTTGTAGCAGCTAGGAGGCTGATCAGGTTGTAGCAACAGTACAATTTTTCCAGTTAAAAGTTGTTCTATCACTGAAAAAAAATTTAGAGACACTATTTATAGGTAAAAAAAAACTACATAGTGTTGCTTTAAATGCAATATTTAGGACTGACTGTCTGAATAAACAGATTACATTTTCTGACTTGAAGTTGAATAAGAATGATGTAATAGACAGACTTAGACTTTCACACACAGTGCCTGTGAATCAAACAAGAAACATAAACTACAGAAAGTTGGTCAAACCACATAACATTAGTACAAATTACACGATAACATAAGATATTTTGGGATTGGATTAAATATATAATATATAAATATGTTCTTGTATACACGTTATTTATATTTTAGTTATATTTATACTGCAAAGAAACTAAATTGATTCAAATCCGATTAGACAAATCTTCGTATCTCCACCATCTTCATACTTATTGAGCGCCTATGGGTTACATTGAAGCACAGGGAAATGGTGATGTGTCTTTCCTGTAACAACTGTGAGCTAAAGGTACAAATCTTGGAAGTATGGATATAAACGGCTCATTGTAAACACAGAGAGGAAAGACATAAAAAAAACTTGGGGTGCGGGTAGTAAAACTGTAGTATTATCTTGTGGCCTTATCTTGTTTATTGCTTACAGTGCCTGCATGTGTGGGACCTGGATGTACGAGGTTATCACAAAGGACTGTGGAGGCTCTTCAGGAAAAAGAACCATGTCTTAGTAGTGGCTGTTCCAATCTCTCCCTACTCGTGAGTATATGTTGGTCTAGTATAGGGCTGTTCCGAATACTTCGAAGCTCTAGTAGAAATCAAATCGAATATTCGAAGCTTCGGAAGGAGGGGCTGAACATTTTTTTCTCTTTAATAAAGGCAGGAATATGCGTGTGTGTGTGTGTGTCTGTCTGTCTACAGTTTTATTATGTGGCGGACGTGTTGCTGCAGACCCAAGGGAGCGTAGTGCCTTTTTTTTCGTGCAGTATGGACATGTGACACGTTTAGAATTAATAAACTTTAAAAATACTACAGAACAGCGCAAGCCGGAAGCGGCGTGCCTGTCACGTGTCCTGCGAGAACAGCATTAGTAAAACAAAACAAAAGAGAAATACTTCTAATAAGGTAGCCTAACATTTTTTTAACAAACAAACATTCCTGTATCAGAAATTAGCAGCACAGTAATAACTGACAGCGTAAAGGGTAGGCCATTTAAATAAAACAACGAAAATAAATGAACGAAGTTCAACAAACTGTAATAAAACGGTAGCATACTTTCAAAATCAAGTTTATTTATGATATTACATCATCCACTGTTTTTTTTCATCAGCAGAACAATAAGGAAGATATTTTGCAGAAACCCCAGTGCTCCGTCATGCAAGTCAACCGATCCGCACACTTTAAGAGCCAAATCATATATATCCAATACAAAAGTAATCCCCCATAACTCCGTGTGACATATTGATGTCTTGTGAAGCAAATCAATCAGTTTTTGCAAGAAACTGAACGTTATTTACAACACTATTAGCGTGAATGCCAAAGCAGGAAGCGTGCTTTCTGTTTGAGGCGATCTCTTCCACTGGTGGGGTTTGGTGGCTGTTGGCTACGGATGTTGGTCTCTCTGCGCCACCTATAGAGCGGGAGCGTGAAGCGCACTTCCTGCTTGGCAAAAGCTCTGCATTAACGCTGTAAAATATTTATATATATATTCGAATCTCAAAACTGAAAATCGAATGTCAACCCACGGAACGAATTTTCGAATATTCTGGTCCAGCCCTAGTCTAGTATATATGTAACTTCAAAGGACTGGGCCTTGAAATAAATAATCTGCAATACTGTTTAAATATTGTAATTTGTGCCATTGTAAGACATCATCATTTACTCACTCTTATGTTGTTACAAACCTGTATAAATGTATTTGTTCTGATGAACACGAATGAAGATATTATGAGGAATGTTTGTAACCAAACCGTCTGTGAGCCCCATTCACATCCATAGTAGGAAAAAAATAATACTATGAAAGTGAACGGGGCTCATGAATGGTTTGATTACGAATATTTCTTAGAATATCTTTCTTCGTGTTCATCAGAACAGAGAAATGTATACAGGTTTGTAACAACATGAGAGCGAGAAAATGATGACAGAATTTTCATTTTTGGGTGAACTATCCCTTTAATCCATAGCATTTTTCTTATAATTTGTTGTGTGTTATAGGCCTGTGGTTTCACAGAGAGGGCTTAAATTAAGCCAATCTTTGTAAAATTAGAACATTTAAGCTTTAATAAATCTCCAAATGTCCTTACTGGTGTGCATCTTGAGACAACGATGGCAGTGATGTACAGTCAAACCTAAATTTATTCTGACATCTTTAAATTTTTTCACATTATCACAATTTATTTGCTATAGTTTCGATGATGGTAAGAAAATATGACAAGAACTCAGTTTAACTATTTATTTCACTGGTTTTGGCCATCCTCTGTTAGAATGTTGAATAGCTGTCAGCTGTTAAATCTACACAATTAGTTCATACAAATTTAGGTCAACCAATTACCAAGAAATGCTTAATTTTGTTCAGTCTGTGGTGTAAAAGTTTGCATTAGCAATTAAAGGACAGGTTCGGTATTTTACACTTAAAGGTGCAGTGTGTAAGTTTTAGCGGCATCTAGTGGTGAGGTTGCGAATTGCAACCAACGGCTAAGTACACTGCCCCCCCTTTCGCATTTGAAACACATAGAGAAACTATGGTAGCCACCACCGGACAAACATGTCATCATCGGAGACAACTTAGTAAAAAAGGTTTGTCCGTTAAGGGCTTTTGTAGAAACATGGCGACACAAAATGGCGACTTTCCATGTAAGGGGACCCTCTGGGTATGTAGATAAAAACGTCTCATTTTAAGGTAATAAACACATAACGGTTCATTATGAAAGGTCTTTATACACCCCTGATAATATAGTTTTGTATGTTATGTTGCATTTCTGTCAAAAAATCCCTAAAAATTACACACTGCACCTTTAAAGCACTGTTTTCAGATTGTTTATGATGAAATAGAACGATTTTGACTGAAATTTGGACATATGATGCTGGCCCGAGAATTTTCGGGTGTTTATTCTTCCCTTGCCAATTGCAAGAATACAAACAAAGTTCCTGGCGCGGAGTAATACCGTACCTCACAGCACATTTAATACAAGTCAATGGGGTATGGACAAAACTACGATAAAACCTGTTGGAATGCGTCTTTTGCAGCGATTGTTGTGTGAGCATATCAGTGAACACCCCTGACCACTCGGTGAGTTTCACGTCTTTGTAAACGAAAGTTGCATTTTAGGAAGGACTGCTCCAGTGCACCTATTCAGCCACCGTAGAGATGGGAGGTGATACAATAAACACCCGAAAACTCTCGGGCCAGCATCATATGTCCAAACCTCAGTCAAAACCGTTCTATTTCATTATAAACAATCGGAAAACAGGGCTTTAAGTGTAAAATACCGAACTTGTCCTTTAAAGAAAAAACACTTGGTCAGTTTCCCAATTTTTTAGCAGTTTTACTGGTAGTCCACTATATAAAGGATTTTTGGGTATTATAGGTCACAGTTTACTTTATTTCTCTGTCCTCAATTGATTATAGTGTCATACAAAATTGTAAAAAAAAATCAAAAATTATATCTGGTGTCTGAATAATCTTTGGTTTGACTGTATATAATAATGTTATTTCAGGATATTTTCAGTTAAACCCCTCAAACATGCATTTTAGTCTGTATCTAAGCTTAATTTAGGTATTAGTTTTACATTTAGTTTTAATTTAATATATATAAATTGTTTTAGATAAATTAAACATTTATTTAGTTTTATTTATTTAATAAGAAATAAATTAAATAAATTAAATATAACATGGTCTCTGGGTCAATTCTTTAACTTTTCACATTTTTATGCTCTGTCTTAAGCCCAGGGAACACTGCAGGATTTTTGCACTCCTATAAGATTATTACCTTATCACACTGTGCGGTTGTTTAAACTTGGGTACGACAAGCAAGCATGTAGACTGTACGATGATGACACGGAGGCTTCGACGGCTGCGACACACGTTAGCGCAACGTCACCAGCATGTGCTAGTGGTAAACAAATACCAGTACGCAGGTCGTAGCAGCAAACACACTGTGGGTTGATCAGCCTGAATTTCTATCAGAAAACTATAGTAGGATATCTTTGGACGCAAGACCGGGAAAATGACCGTCTTTGAACCTCTATCACTGTACGACATAGAACCACCGATCGTGACGATTGTTTTACAATGCCAATCTTTCATCTGGAACAACCAAAAATCGTGCAGTGTATCTCAGGCTTTAATCGTTGGTTTTTATGGGGCAGAAGAAAATCTTTTTTTTTTTACTATTCTACAGTAAAAGCGAAACTATCAAGATATATTGAGTGTATTATACATCTGTATAACCAAACTGGCATCTTTCCCCACAGTGTTAAGAAGCCAAGTAATATCACTCCTATTGTCCTGGAACCGGCACCTAAAGAGGAAGGACCTCCTGTGGAACAGATTTAAAGTTCCAATACTAATTCCACCCAGGGGCCTTTTCAAACCACTGACACGCAGGCCTACGTCAGGCCGTCACTGGGCCTTATGTTACTATTCAGGCAATCGCAAGATTGAAGAGTGTGAAGTGTGGAATGAACCCCTGTGAACTGTCCTGCTTGGGTATCTTCTCTGACCTTCAGGCACGATCTTTTAAACTGGACTGATGTGAGATCTTCTGAAATGGCGTGTAACTGAATCTCCTCATGTTGTTGGTTTGTGGTTTGCTGATCGGGACCTAATTGTGAGGTCATGACATTTCACATGTTTATGCTGGGAGGTTTGTCACTAGAAGTTTTTTACTTAATGGTATTATAACAAAGGCCAGTGCCGGTTTTAGTTACTGAATGTGATGGTGGAAATCAGAATGCTGTGAAGACAAAAGGGATAAGGGGGAAATGGCAGGCAAATTTTTTTATTTTTTTTAATAACACTACTGATGTGCTGTGGGCCGTCCTGCACATATGTTTTAACTTATGTCTATTTATTTTGTCAGTATCGAGGTTTATTTGACTTCGTGAGCTTTTACTCAAGAACGATACTTTAAGCAACAAAGGCCTGGATTTGTTTACAGCTAACTAAATTTATCTACAGACATATATTTTTACAGCAAACGTTTGTCATTGTTTTTTAAATATTACATTTTGGATGCCGTGGTTTTAAAATGGTCATTGGTGACTGAAAAAAGGGTACAAAATGTGTTACTGGGGCGGTACCCTTTTAAAAAGTACACATTTGTACCAAAAGGGTGCCTATTGGAACCTCAACGGTACACACCTATAACTAAATGCTACGTATAAGATCTTTTTTTAAAGGTACCATCCCAGGGACGGGTTTGCACCTTTTTCGTAATAGTGTATGTTTTTATAAACCCGTATCTATTCAAGAAATCTTTAGAGTTTTTTAATGTGGTACACTGATGAGCTGAGATTGCCCTCCAGCAACAGCTTTGTGTATCCTTGTTGCCCCAGAGAACTCAATGTGATGGATTTTTCTAGAATGAGAAGATCTACACAACCACTAAAGAGCCGTAAGAATCAACCGAAGATCAACACTTCATAATCGTTTGCTTCATTAACCTTTCCTTAACAAAAGATACTGTATCTGAGGATAAGTGGGAAATGTGGATGCATTATGCAATAATGGTCAAATCATTTTATGGGTAAGATTTCAGATTCAAGCGTTCTGAAGTCTTTGGTTAGTCTGAAGCTTCAGTGGTCCAGTTTTACACACTTGCAATGCTATCTCATGGCAACTCGTACGTATTTTATACAAGGTGGCTAATTCGTAACCATTTGTACGACCAGATTCGTACAGTTTGATTTTGCCCGTGACATTGGGGTTAGGGGTGGGGTTTGATTATTTTTTATAATCTTATGTTTTTGTACGATTCACTTCATACGATTTAGCCAACTCGTAAAATACGTAGTTGCGTACGAATTCTCATGAGATCAGGCTGAATATTTTTACAACAAACATTGCCGTAAAACATTTATTCATAATATCTGGAACATGTGCAATACCAGAACAAAAATATTTTGATTTCAAGATTTCAAATCTATCAAGTTTGGTTTATCAAAGGCTTATTGCATTAGTTTTGTACTGTATATCTAAGTAGTTGAAAATGGTTTGTTATTGTATACAAAATAAAATTGTTTTCTGAAAATTCTTTGTTCATTTTTTTCTTTTATTTGCTTGAATCATTTTAAATAGCTGCAATCAATGTGAAGTGTTTATAAACAAACAATACTGTATAGTCATTCTTCTTGTTAAATATTTATTTATTTATTTATTTATAAATATACTTTCAAAACTTAATTCTCAGTACAGTAATATGATTTACGTTGTTTTTGCTATATATTTCATGGCAGATAAGCAGACAACAGGCTAAGTGTGTGGAAATTCATAGCAGCCACAGAGGAAATTATGTGGTTATTGAAATCGATGCAAATTTACCGTGTGGCTGATCGTCTGCGTAAATGTGTGGTTCAATGCACCAGCTGGACTGACCATGTGTTATGTTATTGATTTGAGGTATTGAATGAATTAAAACCTTACTTACTGTTTATTTGAAATATAAATGATCTAAAATTATAAGGGATAAACGTCACCCCACCCATTTGTCTTTCATTACAACTCAGACAGCAGAGGACTGAAGTCAGCAGCTCTGGTAAGGATCTGGCCTGGAGTCAGCTGTCAGGAAGTGTTCTGAACTAAACCACAAGTTTATATTACTCAAAAGTTAAACATGTAAAAGATTTTAATAGATAAAAGAAAAATATTGCCCTACATATATTTTACATGTATATCCATACTATATATACAACAAAAGAGCAGCTATAAAAACAGGTTTTGGGTTTGGTGTGAAAAGCACATTACTACATTTATATGAAATCTCACAATTTCTTTTCTCATTCTACATAAAAAATTAATTATGACTAAGAAATGACAAGTCTGTGTCTTATTGCACATCTGTCAGTGCAATACACATTTTGCTTTAACATTTTATTCTGTTTTATGTCATACTATGATATAGTTACTTTTTTATTTCATAAACATTTTTTTATTTACAGAATGAAAAGAAACAATACACTATTTTACAAATTGTCACAAATTTTGAAATGTTATATCAAAGTATATCAATATACTACAATTTATTTTACTTTACCTGGTTACAAAGTGTTGCAAATGTAATCTTACAATAAATAATGAAGTAGCTTATTATCTACCAAAAGACAATGGACATTTTTTATAATCTTCATCACTTTGAGATGTCTTTATCATACAGGCAGCAATAGAGATAAACGGAGAACCCCATCATTAGCAGCTAGGAAAGAAAAAGACATTGTCCTCTTTAGGTGTTACCAAATGTTTTGTCAGTGGATGACAAGGTCATGTAAATTAGATTATGACAAAAGCTTGTGCAGGACATGCAAAGCGGTAACTTCGGTATACCAGACTGGGCTTAATCGATCCTGTTGAAGATTAGTATAACTCAAAAGCTTCTAATATGCCTATTTAAATAAACAATGCTTCGGGTTGCAAACGGATGGAAAGTTTCTGGTAAATTTCAATGGGAACTTAATCTGGGGAAATATTCCAAATTGGAAACTTAACGGGAATTTAGGGGAATTACTTGGAAATGTATAAAAACGATATCATATACAAACATAAATAAACATTTTGCTTGATCATGAGCAGAGATGCATGCGAGTCATACAAATTTGGAAGAATCCTGATCCTTGCACTCATCAAGACATGTATTTATTTGATCAAAAAATGCTGAAAATCATTCTAATATTATTGATTTCTGAAAGATTTTTGATCAAATAAATACAGGCTTGAAAGACATCTTTCAAAAACATTAAATATAGTAATGTCTAATGTGTCCAAACTTTTGGCTACATGATAGTTAGCCTTCATTTTTAATGAAATATTGCTAGCATACATTTAGACATCAAATGTAAGATTAAATATAGATTAAATAAAAAAATTAAATAAAAAGATTAAATAAATAAAATAATATATATATATATATATATATATATATATATATATATATATATATATATATACAGTATATTTATTTATTTATTTATTTATTTAATCTATATTTAATCTTACATTATATATATGTGTGTATATATATATATGTATATATATATATATATATATATATATATATATATATATATATATATATATATATATATATATATATATATATATATATATATATATATATATATAAGTTCCCTATTACAGGCAACTCTCTGCAATTTTTCAAATTCCCAGTTTACTCCCATTAATTCCCATATATTCACGTAAATTCCCATGAAAGTTTCCAGCTTTTGCAAAACAATGTGATGGATGTGTTGTGTTTACCTCAAGAAAAGCCACTCCAAGTGCTATGGCAGCAAAGATATGGAGATTTCTGGTGACGAGGGTAACAATTTTTTTATAACATCCCTGGGAGGAAAAATCAATATCAAATAAAAACAGGTCAAATTCTCACAATTTCCAAACAATTGAACAATGTCATTGTGAATGCACTATAATGTTAGCAGCTAAACATGACAAAACTGCTCTTGGCAGAATTTGCCTTGGAATTATTTGAAAGTTCCCAGGTTTTCTCACCATCATGTGACTGAAAGCTGCGTTTTTCTCAACACATGGGTAGCTTGGCGGTAGCGCACAGCAGGTTGGAGGGTAAAGAGGCTGATTTTGTTGGTAATAGTACGATTCGGAGAAGTCTGTGTAGTTGCTGAAGCCACAGCACCTCAACTGTTACACACAACAGAGGTACACAAACAGTCAGCAAAAAGTTTTAATTAGGAAAAATATTGAAACTCTTTGGTTATTTTTGAGCGCGATGCTAATGGTCTAATCAAATGCAATGGATTATGCTAAGCTATGCTAAAGTGCTAGCGCCAGAGCCGAAAACCGGCTAAAAGGATTCCAAAACGGTAAAAATCAAATGCTTAACTCTATGGGAGCTAGAAAATGAGCATATTTTCAAGTGGAGTGTCCCTTTAAAGTAACTGAAGTAAAAAATATATGTTGTTTGACAAATATGCTGCATTTACATGTATGTATAAAATCTTTGCTGCCTTAAATTTTTTGTTGACTCAACTTAGATTTACAATTCATGTCAACTTACTACTATTTATCTTGACTAGAGATGAGTTGCTACAACTTATAAAATGAAGTTGACTTTTTCCAACTATGTTTTAGAACATCTCATTTCTAGACAAGATAAATAAGTTGACATGAAAAAAATTTAAGGCAGCAAAAAAAATTGTACAGTGTTGTAAAATACAATATTGCTTGTGACAAGCCTCGGTCTCTCACATATGCAAGAATTGATCTGTAAGCCCTGTGAATGGTCAAATTTTCGCTAGTCTTTTTAGTAAGCCAATTCTCACATTTACTTAACAGATTTTCTGGTGCTGTTAGCCATTAAATATGACATGACGGATGATCCTATTTGACTACATACTGAAGCCTGAGGACAAATCGATACGCACTGATGTTAATATAACTGATGCATGTTAGGTATTTGGTTAGCCATGGCTTACTGTTGTCATGGTTGAGTTCCACAACTTTGTGAAAGCGTTAGGTTTCCCATATTGATGCTTCAGTTGAGGTTTGGCCCAGTCTCGTATGGTGATCTCAGTCTTTTGAAAATCATAGACAATGACATATTAATGGAGAAGAAAAGGTGTACAAAAATAGCAGAACAAAAGTCACTTATACATATAAAACTGTAAAGCTTGACTCAGCACATATAAACACATTTCAAAGCAAACATCGTTCACTATTTTGTTTAACCACAAGGATCTCTCTATGCCCTGCTAGGAGCTACCCAGTCTTGCGAGGTTTTGTGATATATTTCGTGATTGCGAGGTCACGGAATTTTTTTATTCTTTTTTCATGATATCACAAATTTCCGCGTTTTTTCTTGATTGAATAATTAATTCATGATTAATTCCTGTTTTCGTGTGATTATACGTATTGGTTACTCAACTGCTTTTTCCTATTTTTAAACCATTGTCGCTTCGGTTTAGGGTTAGATTTGGTGTTTGCATTAGAATGTCACTTTATATATAGGTTTATACTATTTTTTCTGATTTATTTTTTTATATGTCGTCTGGCGTTAGGGTTAGAGTTGGGTTTGGGTAGGGATGTCATTTTATGTAAATCTAACCCTAAACCGAAGCGACAATGGTGAGAAAATAGGACAAAACAGTTGAGTAAACAATACGTGATAATCACACGAAAACAGGAATTCGTTATACGATCACGAAAAAATTCGGACATTTGTGATAATATCACGAACAAAGAATAAAAAAAATTAAGTGACTATATAACAAAATGTTGTGAGACTGGGCTGCTAGGACATTTATTATGGCCTTTTTCATTTTATGATTTTATAAAGAGAGTGTGTGTTTAATATGTCATTATTTTGTAAAATAATAGACATTTATAATACCATATTTTTATATCATTTCGGTTTCACTTTACAATAGGGTTGTTTTGTTATTAGCGAACATGAACAATACTTTAACAAAGAAACAAACAAAAATAACAAAATGCATTGATTAATATTAGTTCATGTTAATTTCAGCATGTATTAATACATTTTTAAATCAGAAGTTGAATTTGTTAATATTTGTTAATGCAAAAAATTGACATGAACACTTATCATTATCTAACATTAACATAGATTAAAAAATGCTGATAAACTATATTGCTCATTGAAAAATTAAATTGAAATGGCAAACTTTCTGTCTTTCGGCAGAGTTCTGAATTGTTCTACTTTTAACTTGTTTCTGTATATTGATGTTTTTTCTGCGGGTTAGAGATGTAAGGATTTGGTTCAGTAGTTGTTGGTATTTGGGCTGTAAATAGTCATTGGGATGCTTATGAACTGTTTTTGAATGGCCATTGGGCTGGTTTTGTTATGCGGATCTGGCAACACTGATTAGGGCGGCAAATTCATATATGGTGACAATTTTAAGTCTCATGTGCCTTGTTATCATATAATGTTACATCACACAATTCGCAAGACCAAATGAAGTGTCACCATATTTGAATTAAATGCTTGTTTTGGTTTCAATTTCACTAAATGTTAATTTACAAATATTAATTGTTTTTACTTCCAAACATATTGCTTAGTTTAAGGACCCATATACAGCGGGGAAAATAAGTATTTGACACATCAGCATTTTTGTCAGTAGGGGGATTTCTGAGTGGGCTATTGACACAAAATTTCCACCAGATGTAGCCATTAATCCAAATATTGAATTCATACAAAGAAATCAGAACATTTAAGTATACAAGTTGAGTCATAATAAATAAAGTGAAATGACACAGAGAATAAATATTGAACACATGAAGAGAACAAGGTGCAAAATGGCATATAAAGCCAGGAGATCACCTAAAATCTGTCAGTATTGATAGAGAAACCCTGCCCCATATCAGTACTAATTGATATCAGCTGCTTTAGTCCTAATTGATGGCTTATAAAGGCTTCTCATTACCCAGGATGCACACAAGAAAGACTTCATGATGGGTAAAAGCAAAGAACTCTCTTAAGATCTTCGTAACCTTATCGTTGAAAAGCATTTTGATGGGAATGGTTCTAGACGCATTTCCAGAATGCTGAAAATTTAAAAAGGGTGGACATTTCAGCAAGACAATGATCCCAAACACAAGGCCAAGGAAACAATGAAGTAGTTTGAAAAAACCTTCAAGATTTAAAGACCATTTGTGTGGAAGAATGGGCCAGAATCACTCCTGAGCAATGCAGACAACTGGTCTCTCCATACAAGAGGTGTCTAGAAGCTGTAATCACCAACAATGGCTTTTCTACAAAGTATTAAATAAAGTGTGTTCAAGACTTATTCCCTGTGTCATTTTAATTTATTTATTATGACTCAACTTGTATACTTAAATGTTCTGATTTCTTTGTATGAATTCAATATGTGGCTTGATGGCTACATCTGGTCAAAATTTCCAGCTAAAAAATTATTTGGGAGAAACTGAGAACTGTTGCTTTAAGTCTCTGCCTCTGATTAAATAAGTTGGAATTTGATTAATAAACCTAAATGAGTTTTGGTCTCAGGGTGACTCTCATGACAAGTGCGATGTGTGTGTGTGTTGACGCCAGAAAAACTGGTCTTCAGAACAGCATGCCTGTGGGTATGTGCAGACAAAATGCAATTTAAAGTGTCCAACCTCCCATCTACAGTGCAAGGGAAGGAGCACAGATCAGTAGAGTTATTGCGTGCCAGCTAATCCATCAATGTCTGCAACAATTCCCTCACAGTCTCGACAGGACAAAGCACTGTACAGAATAATATGAGATGGCTAATTGCTGATCTGAGACCAGTGTGTATTAAACTAATCTGGACTGGTTCATTAAAAATAAAGCATGTTTACTGTGGTTCTTCTGTTTCTAATAACAATCTTTCATTTAAACGGTGACAATGTTATTGTCAAACATTACCAAACTGTCAACCTTAACTGGGTGTGATTGTGTATTAGATTGCATAGTAAACAGCTGTAGCCAATTGAACATTAAAAATGTAATCTGTAAAATTATTCAGCTAGTCTGTAACAATTTTCACATTAATGTAAACATGTAATACCATTCAAATTCATATTGTGTGACTTTTTTATGACTTTGTAAGGCCTAGTTTGTATCAAAACTGCAATGGGGGCAGCTGCTCACGGTACATGAATTATTAAAACACCAATTTCTACTGTCGTGATGATAAATAAATGAATGGATGAATGTGCGATAGTGACAAACTACACATTAAATGGATATTTGCATGCTTAATGTTCCCCTGAACGATTTAGACAATCTATTATTCACAAAAATGTCCTATACTCTTCTTTCCCATGATTCCCCAGTAGCATTAACCTCACTGGCTTGCTGATGAAGTGCCGTGTTTTATCCAGATAAATGATGCTGTATAAATGACGCTTTATAAGCAAACTGATTTTCTGCTTGCATAAATACCTAAAAGGCCATTTGAACTCTCAATGGAGTTCAAGCACAATTACCAAATATCAAAGGGTATTTCTTCAGCTTTCAGCTAGTGGACTTTGGACTTTTGGAAAATCTCCATTCTTCCAAAAACAAATAAAAAGTAAATGTTGGATCTACTTAAAAAATACTTAAACTGGTAACACTTAAAAAAATAGTTTTATCAATTTTAATTGTGTCACTTCAAGTCAAGAATTTAAGTAAACTTGTAAAAATTACTTTCATTTGTAACACCTAACAAATGTAATTACATTTTTTTACATTTCAAATTTTTACTTAAAGGGACAGTAAGTAGGGTTTTAAGTGTTTTATTAATCAAAATCAATGTCTTTATTCATAAATATCCTCGTTGGTGTCAAATGACCTCTGCCGGTGATCTGACTTTTCTTTGTAAGCTTAGAATTTCACCTCTTTACTTACATTGAACGGGTAAGTCCAAGAAGGCTTCCATGTCGTTCCAACGTATTGATAAACTATAATAGCAGAGAGGGACAAAAAGCACTAGCCTACCAACGCGTTTCCACAACGCGTTTTCATTCAGAACACATGAAGGAGATCAGTGATTACATAACGGCTATTGTAGTTGCAACACGCATTTGGAAAGGTGAGGCGCTAGAGAGCACTGTTCGTTTGAATGCATAATACAATTTCACCACTAGATGGGGTAAATCCTACTTATTGCCCCTTTAAATTGAGAACATTTAGGTTGAATGTTTTTTTTAGCTGTTAACAATTGACGATTTTTTTAAGTTAATCCAACTTTCACCTTTTACAATGTATTAACGTTTATGTATTGTTCATTGGCTCGTAATCTTAAAGAAACCACTTTAAGTGCTATAGCACATTAAGTGCTGCTATGTAGAACCATCTTTGTAATTTTTTTCTACTGTATGTAATCTCCATTTCTAATGATGTTAACCATATGTTGTGGAAATTACATTTGTAACCTTTTAGTAAAAAAGTGACAGACTCATTTGTCTTTCTAAGGTTAATTTCAGAGCTAGTATTTTATATATCACCACATTGGAATTATACAGTTTTATCTGCATTCTGGATAGTTTTGAGATATTGAGCTTTAAAGCTTTTTTATCTGTTTTATTTTATTTATTATATTTATATTTTATATGTGTAAATATATTTGTGTGCAGATTTATATATTTATAAAGATATGTAATTAGGCTATTTAAATTATCGTCATATAATACTGTGTTCAATTTCACTTAACATTTGTATTATTAAAAATATAAAAAGCAGTTTGTTTTTATTGAAAATCCATATCCAGAGACAACCATACATAAAAGACAAAGTAGAAAAATATCTATAAAGAATGTATGGTAGGCCTACATGATTTTTCAAGACCTAGATTGAAAACATTGAAATCTGTTTTAATGAAAAGTAACCCGTAGAACAAAAAAGGTCATACATGTGAGGATTTTATCATTAAATACGTATTAGAAATAAGTTAAAAAACTATATCATATCTTTCAATACAGCAAGACTTTTAAATGTATTAAATGAGATTGCTTCCTGTTCAATGAAATGAATTTTTTATTTCGCTCTTAAAGACCTTTGTGTTTTTTAATTAAATGGCATTACTCTCTTAACATGCCCTCTATAACTCATTCATAGTTGTTGTAATTATTATACATTTCACTAAATGGGTGAAACTCTATATGTAAATAGCCTGTTTTGCATATAAAATGCCTGACCGCCGATATTGTGGTGCAATAAATTGCTCAAAGTGAGAGTACTGGCATACTGCCTGAGGCAATCTGGGAGTTATTAAGTGGGTGAATGTGCTGGAGCCAATGCAAACCCCCCTAATTTAATAATGGTCAAAATATGATGTAAATTTACATTCAGCTAAATGAGGGGGGGAGAGAGAGAGAGAGAGAGAGAGAGAGAGAGAGAGAGAGCAAGGGTCAGATTTAGTGATTCAGTGATTTAGTGGTGCAAGACTTACAGATCGGGATAAATTAAAGACAGCTGCTCCGGCCGACACCTGAGTAACCCAAACGATCACGAAGATGGAAAAGAACTGATTTTACAAAGAAATGGAGAGAGAGAGAGAGTGAGAGAGAGAGAGAGAGAGAGAGAGAGAGAGAGAGAGAGAGATTGGTATAATGAGGTTGACTATGCAATTAGGTTATGGCAGAAAGAGGTCACACGTAAATGCTGTGGCTATAAGGGAACAGCACATACAGTATTTTAATTAAGCACACAAGCAAAACATTTTTATGTGTATACACAGCATTTCGTATTACTAAAAGAAAGTAATGAAATAAATGAGTTTTACCGTTATAAGAAGACATTTGCTTTCTTTCTGGGCTCCACAGCAACCCAGCAATCCCATCATAACCATAATCGATCCCATAATGATGAATAAGACGCTCACATTGGCATGCTTTAGGTAATCCGTCATGAATGGTACTATAACTCTGAGAAATTCAGTTCCACCAACAATCGCCCATGTCCCTGTAGCTGTCAGGCACGCACCCATGAGCTGCCAAAATAGTGTTTGTTATTTGATTATTTACTTGCCAATAGATTTTAAAATTATACTGATGCTCTATTTTTATCAATTCAATGGCCCGGTTTCACAGACTATGCCTTAGTTAAATTGGGATATTTTATAAAAATGACTTTTATAAAAACATTACTGGTCTGCATCTTGAGACAAAACAATGACACTCACATACATTGTAAAAAAAAAGAATTTCGTAAAAAAACGGTAAAATTCCATAAAATAGCAATAAATTACAAAAATTTTCCGTAATACAAAAATACAGTTTTTTCTGTAATTAAGATATGTCAGGGCAAGTTATTTTCAGTTAAGACAGCTCAAACATTCATTTTAGTCTGGGATTAGCCTTAAGCCTTTTCTGTGAAACAGGGCAAGAATCAAATAACAAGGATCCATTTCAAAGATAATGAATAAAAATTATTCCGTATATGACCAATGTTTACACTGAACTAGCTAAGCACAGCACCCTTTCAAGATAAGCATCACGATCATCGTGAAGAATCCGCTCCTTTATTCCATGATTTTTTCCAAACATTACTGTATGTTGTATGATAAGAGTCCCTGGATGGATTTCCTTTTATTTCCAGAATAGAACCAAGTTATGGATGTTCTACCAGTGACAGGTCATTCAACTATGATAGTAGATCCATAGGAAACCTTTATTGACCATTATGTGCTTGAATGTTCATTTATGTCCTTCAAGACTCTTAACAGACAGGTTTGGTTAAGGATCTCCAGTGATGGACACACAAGACCATTCCCATGTTTTCTGATCATTCAAGAGCTTTGAAAGCCAGCAAGATCTTTCAAAGCAGGATGATATGCCTTCAATCAGATATCAAAAAGTCTATATAGAGCGTATTTTCTCATCTTGATATCAGCATGTTAATTTACAGTTGATGCCGTAACCAATTCTGAATCCACAGATATTCTGGCAAACCAATCACGGCTGTTAGTGCTGCTCACATCCAACTGGGCTGGCTGACAGCTGAACACAAAGCACTCAATGCTGCATTAGGCTATACTTCATCCACGTAAGAATTATTTTCATTTCGTCTTTTCACTTTTGCTTTCATGGAGCTTTGGGATTTGTCTACATGTTTTTAGCAGTCTAACTGTCTGCTTTTATAATGGACACGCCTCTCGGGGAATAAGATGTGACAGGCATATTACCTTCAACTTCTTATCTCCAAACATTTCTCCCTGACTTTCATAATTAGTATT
Source organism: Misgurnus anguillicaudatus (assembly GCF_027580225.2). Taxonomy (NCBI): domain Eukaryota; kingdom Metazoa; phylum Chordata; class Actinopteri; order Cypriniformes; family Cobitidae; genus Misgurnus; species Misgurnus anguillicaudatus. The sequence goes on from NC_073344.2 coordinate 8,697,835, forward strand.
GGTGTTGGGTTTTCTTTTAGTCAATAATCCTTTAATGAAATGACATTTGCTGGGAATGGGGTGTCAAAAGAAGATGCACAGGAAGAGATTACATGTAAATCAGGTTATGTATGGGTAAACTGAGGAAATGAAATTGCATGTTGTATAGGTGTGGAAAAAACCTATTAGACCTGGGTAGAGGAAAATTGCAGATTTATATGACAATAGAGATAGGGGCGTTGTAGAGCCCAAAATGCAGGAGGAATTGAATAGGGGGAAAGTAATATAGATGATTGCCGAATGGAAATGTTGATCTGAATACTCTATTCAAACAGAAAAAAAGCTTTCAAAGTCAAAGATATACTTTTTGTCAATACAATTGGCTTTGTTGCAAGTTCTTGGCTTGCAGTTTGACTTGAAATTAACTCTTTCCAGCCATTGACGAGTTATCTCGTCAATTAAGAGAAAACATTTGCATGACAAAAAATGTCTTCCTGATGAGTTTTTATGTTAATATGTAATACCGTGATTATCCACCTGAAAAAAGTACTTATTTTATGTTTTGCTAATCGTTCTGAATCTGATCTCTAACAAAATTCCTTTTCTAACAAAATTCCTTGTTTCTTAAATTTTTTTAAGAAAAATAGCCATATTTAAGAGTTTATAAGCAGAGAAAAAATATAGATAGGATAAAAGTTTTTTTCCCGTTTTGTTTGTTTGTTTGTTTGTTTGTTTGTTTGTTGTTTGAAAGCAGAGGATCTGTTCTTTCATTTGATATATTTGTATGTATTTTTGGAAGAATTTTGTGAAACTTTTGTAAAAATCACAAAAAATGGTGGCAGGCAACTGTTGGGGAATGAGTTAAAGGGCACATATTATTCCCATTTTTACAAGATGTAATACTGTAGAAGTCTCAGGTGTGCCTAGAATGTGTCGGTCTAGTTTCTGCTCAAAATACCCCACAGATCATTTGTTATACAGTGTGTCTTAACTCTTTCGCCGCCATTGACGAGCTCTCGTCAATTAAGAGAAAACGCTTCCACGACAATGACGAGATTTTACGCCTTTCAGCAATACCGCTATTATCCACCCGGTGGCGCACTTTCGCAACTTATACAACCCGGAAGTAGCGCCTCACGTGAAAGAGAAAGAACTCCATGTGTGTTTTAAAGATCGCTCTGCATCTGATCTCTATTAAAAGTCCTTCGCAAAAATGTAATTATCTCAGCTTTTTGCTCAAATTTGGGTGTTTTTGAAGTAACCTACCCATGTTTGAGAGGTGATTACAAGAGAACTACTGAAGGTAGGATGAAACGTTTTTTTTTTTTTTTTTGAAAGCAGAGGGTCTGTTCTTTCATCTGATATATTGTTTGTTTATTAAAGAAAAAAATTTTCTGGAAGTCATTAAACTTTTGTGAAAATCATGAAAAATGCTTGCGCGGGCTGGCAACTTTTTTAAAAACACTGGCGGGGAAAGAGTTAAAATGCCCCTATTTGAATGGGGGCAAAAACACACTGTTTTTATGTCTGTACCTTTAAATGCAATAAATGAGCTAAATTAAATGAGCTACTGCCCCTTATTTTCTTACCAACAGACAAAGAGCGCTATAGTTAAAGGGGACATATCATGAAAATCTTACTTTATTCATGTTTAAGTGCCATAATTTGGTCCACAGTGCTTCTATCAGCCTAGAAAATGTGACAAAGAACAACCCAGTAACTTAGTTTTTCTAAACCATTCTCTGCAAGCATTTAAATTTGGCTCCCCTTGTGATGTCAAAAGGGGATCTTATTATAATAGTACCACATCTTAATCTGCACTATCCAACCACGGCACTGCCATTTAGTGCAGAAAGAGAGAGAAAAAGAGAGAGAGTGAGTGAGAGAAAATTAATTGACAGCACAATTGAGTTTCAATTTCAACAAACCACCTTCATGACGATCAGTGTTTGCATTTTAGCTTATTTGCATCTAAGGCGACACACCCAAAAACTGCACATTTTTGCAAACACCTACAAAGTGGCAATTTTAACATATTATAATAAATTAACTGCGGGGTATTTTGAGCTTAATCTTTACATATGTACTGTGGGGAACTTTATTTTACAACTTGTGAAAGTGTCCTTTAAAAAATCTGATTTCTTAGAGTCTAATGCTGCATTCACACCAAACGCGAATAAAGCGTCTGGTGCGAATGATTTCAAGTTTAAGTCAATGTAAAGATGCGTTTACGCGTGTCTGGAGATCTTGCGGCATGAAAGAGATGTTTAGTGTGGCGCAGGAGACGTGAATCCGCCTCATTCGCGCATCTAGTTTGCACAAATTGACATGCGAAAGATGCGAAATTGAGTGTTGCCGCGGGAAATGCGCGAGTTCAAAGATCTAAACTTTGGCGGAAAACTGTGCCACGTTAAACAATCAGGAGCTTGCGCTTGTAGTGACGTGATTACAGGATGCAAGCGGAGTTGGAGAAGCCCCTCCCATGAAGCAAATTTCCGCGTGAATGTCTCGATGACTAGAATTTCACGTGCGAAACTCAAACTACAACGTGCTAACAATCACATTTAGAAAAGCTTTTGGGTAAAATTAACCAGTCAGTCAGTGACCGTTGGTGGGACTTTGTTGCTTTTGTGATCACAAGAGAATCAAAACAGCATGTTAAATGAGACTGCTTTGGTTTAATGGGTGTGTTTTTTCATTGTATGGTCGTTGTCTCCACACAAAAAGTAAAAGTGGATTTTGCATAATATGTGTCCTTTAAAGGAACAGTATGTAGGATTGTGGCCAAAGCTGGTACTGCAATCACAAAACTTGTGGCTAAAACTGGTACTGCAATCACCCAACTGGTGGCCAATACACAAAATGACAACATAAACATCAGTTGAGGGCTGCAACTCCACTTTTTAAATGACAATATCCTGGCCGGACCACTGTTGTCAGTGATATAAGTATTTGAAATGAAAATTATTTCTTAATGTCTAGAGACATATCAGGGCCATTTTATGATTAATTGATATACATTTCTTACATATTGTTCCTTTAAAACCAGTATCAGTATAAAATGTAGAAGAATAAACAGTTTTACTGTTTAAATGAGACTGATGGCTAAACTGATAGCTGATTATGCATGCGTACATGCAAGGTCACTTTAATACTCTACATAAACTATAATCTCCTTGTCTGTGAAGAGGTCAGGTTTGATTGTTATGGAAGGTATTTTTGGTCTTTTTAACATTAATTAAATGATAAAATAAAAAAATAAATCGCAAAATATGTCCCAAATTTGAAAATTAAATGCTAAAATAAAATTTAAAACATTAAATTAAATTATTTCATTTTCAACGTGATGAAGCATCATTCTGGCCAAATTGAAAAATTAAATTAAAATGATGATTTGACATTTCATTTTCCATATTATCTTGAGGCAAGACAGCCAATATTAAAATAAAAAGGCAAACTTGAAAAGGAATCTGTAAAAACATTTTTTAAAAGGCTTTCTATTCATGCAATAATAGGGACAAAATTAAAATGTAAAGTTTAGTTTTAATTTTATGTTCAGTTTTTTTCATTTTCGTTTTCGTGCAAATTCAATGTTAATCAGTGGGTGGGGCTTACTTGCTTAAAAAATGGGATTGGCTTAAGCAGTGTTGCCAACTCAGCGACTGTATGGCCAACTTAGTGACCTTATTGCTACATCTAGCAACATTTAGACCCATTTAGACAAACTTAGCGACTGTTTGGAGGAATCTTAGCTTCACATCTGTACAGATAGGCTACTGTGTCGGTTGGGCAACGAGTGCCGGGTGTCGCTGTCCGGGTGAAATGTGCGTCTACCCTCTGTGCATAGACTGTAAATTTAAAAAGGACCAAAAATACCTTCCATAGAATTGTAGCATGAGTACACGCTAGTACAATACAGTACAGTAGAACCAAAAACATTTGCAAACCAGAAATCCCAGGTTTTCAAGACGATGCAATGCATGGTGTTTTATGGAAATCAACAAGTACAGCATATCTGTGATATTAAAGGTGAACTATCTGTCATAAATAATAGCGGAGAATTGGAATTAACACATCCCAAATCGTACATGTTAAAATAAATGTATTCTTAAAGTACCCACATGGTCTCTTATTTTCAGTAAAAAGTACAGATCCATGACGTGTTACCAAACGAATATATAACATAATAGAGTAAATATTACATTACATATAGTAAACATTATACATAACAGACATAAATGCAAGGAATTGTATCTTGATGAGTGTGATTGTTAACAATCTCTATGCATGTCTACACAACAATATTCGGTTTAAGTACATGTCCCAGTACTGTCCCAGTACTAGGCCTACACTTTTGCTTTACAAACACTTCCACGTTTTCAAATAGGTGCACAGACACTCCCTATCCTAAAATGGCACAGTATGTTATATTCATCACATTGCAAACTTTTACTTCATTTAATTGACATAGTTTGAAATCTTTGCAAAAAACCTAAACTCGTATTTTCTACAGTATATAATGCAATGTCAGTTGGTTGTCAGGGTTGTAACAAGCAAAGACAAGTATGATCAAGTCACTGGTTTAGATTTAGAAACTAGCAATATACTTAATGAAATATAGCACACAATAACAATAATGCTCTCTAACGTTTCCCTTCCCCTGTTTTGTTCCAGCATCCGCAGCATTAAAATCCTTCAGTCCCACAAGCGACTGATTGCGTTCAATTTAAACTCTTGCAAGCTTTAGCTCTCAAACAAAAGTGGTAATACCAGCATTGTGTGAACAATAATAAGATGAAAATTGTTACATTTGAATGAGTGTGATTGCGTTAGTCACATTCCCACTTAGTGTTATTATCAAGGAAATGGATTCTTCTGTTATCAGCTTGCATTAGTTCAATTTATGTGTTCGTTTGTAAAGAGGAGTGGATAAATTTCCTATTGCTCATTTGGAGACAGGCTGGCCAAATCTATTTCATTCTTTACACCTCATATAAAAACATTGGCCAATAGATAAAAAATGCAATTATTCTTTTATACATTCCTTTGCCTCAACGTATGCATATAATGAGAAAAAAAGGATACTTACCAAAACAATCAAGTTGAACACAACCATCATAAATTTGACACATGTGAAGCCGCTCATTTTTATCTGTAATAAAGCAATAGATAAATCAGTGCTGCTCTTTCTCTACATCTAACACACACAAACTATAATATTATTTAGACTTAGTATTTTTTTTACCAAACCAATTATGTTTTATCCCCCACCACCAAAACCTAACCCTCACAAAACTCTTACAAACATTATTAGGTTGAAAGTAAAACAATTTAGTTGATATATGAGCTGTTACTTGTCAGTTTTGACGTTATTTGTAAAACAAATTAAAATTTACCCTTTCACCCCACAAGCCAGACCTTCAGTAAAAAACTGCCTTTCACTTAAATGCATTTGTGTCAAATTTCATTATTTGAAATAAAATAAAGTCTTCTATGAAAGAGACGCACCTGTTTTCCAGCTGCAGTACACTAATAGAAGTCAATGCAGTTGAGTTGAGTAAGCAGTTAAGCGAGTGATAGAGAGTGAAAGAGGAGGGGAATGAAAGAGGGATTAAGAGGAAAAGACAGAGGAAGAGATGTGCACAGGTGAGATGGGTGTGGTTAGGGTTTAGAAAAGCTGGTTAGGGTGCTGCTCAAAGTGTGTTTTTATGTCACATGACTGAAATTGGACTTCAGTTTAGCAGGTGCTACTTCCTAAAATGAAATTCTCCAAAATTACAAACCTGTGACTGGAGTGGTACTGTACCTTATCAAAAAGTACACCTTTGTACCGCATATAAGTGCCTCACCAAATGTATACATATATGTACCTGTATAGTATATTAAGACCTACTGTCCTAGCTTTTATACCATTTCTTTTAAGGGCCAGTGTGTACAGGACCGATCACAAGAAAAATGTTTGACATTGTTCACTGAAAGTCATTTAAAGGTGCTGCATTCACCAATCCATACATTGAATGTATCCACATATATGGCTGTATATGACTTCCATGGTTAAATTATGAGAAATTGCCTCCTCTAACACTTCAAGGTCAAATAGTCTCCCCAGACAAAAGGCCAAGGAGAAAGTAGAAAGCTTTTATGGATGTTAGGTTTAGATTTACTACCTATCAGGTGTTTATGTACAGATCCCATACTTTCCTTTGTGTGTTTTCTGCATCGTATTCCTTTGTTCTTTCGTTCTCAACCTGCTTCTGCCAGAAGAGGGCAGTGTTGCAGTGCCAAGGCTCTGTAAAAAAGCTTCAGTAATATCGTAGATACCTGGAGATGATTGATGGTCCCTTAGTGGAGGAAAATGTCTTTCTTTGTCCAGTTTCCACCATACAAAACCAAAACAAAGAGATAATGAAATCACCCCACCAAATGGTTTCCAAGATCAAGCTGTGTCCAAGAGCTTTCCTAGGTCAGAAGAAAGGAACAAGATTTTGTGTTTGAGATTTATCCAGTATGCAGCTGCATACTTTTTCTGTTTTAAAGACAGCATTAGAAGGGAATATTTATTTTAATCCCTCAGTAGTGCTTACTTAATTTGTGTTGTTTCTTACATTTACACATTTGACAGACACTTTTATTTAAAGTGCATTACAAGATATGCACTTTGTATAGTATTCCTGGGTTTAAACACATGACCTTTTGCGCTGCTAATGCAATGCTTTCTAATGAGCTATTACTGTAAATAAAATGTAAAAATGCAGCATGAATTTTAAACAATTTAATTATGCGCGCCAATTCAACCTACTTTTTAAAGTTATGACTTGTGATAAGTTGACATAACTTAAAAAAACAAGTAGAAATTGTTTAATTTAATTTTAGTAAAAGAAATAGTTAACCAAAAAATGAAAATTCTGTCATCATTTTCTCATCTTCATGATGTTATAAATCTGTATGAGGTTCTTTTTTCTACAGAGCCCCTAAGGGGACATGGAGCAAAAATTAAATAAAGTTTAGTTTTGCGTGCGCAAGTAAACATTGCGTGCGTGCGCACGTGAAACTATCGAACGTGCACGTGAAACTATCGAGTGTGCACGGAAAACTATCGAGTTTAGTTTCACGTTTGCACATAAAACTATTGCGTGCTCATGTAAAAACTTCCACGTGCGCATGCGATAGTTTCAACTGTGCGCACTGTTTTTTTCTACGCAGCCCATAAGGGGACATGGAGCAAAAATTAAATAAAGTTTAGTTTTGCGTGCACAGTTGCAATAGTTTTATGTGCGCACTCGAAACTAAACTCAATAGTTTCACATGCACACGTGAAACTATTGAGTGTGCACGTGAAACTATTGAGTTTAGTTTCGAGTGCCCACATAAAACTATTGCGTGCTCATGTGAAACTTCCACGTGCGCATGCGATAGTTTTAACTGTGCGCACGAAAGTTTCACATGAGCACGCAAATCTAAACTTTTTTTAAATTCTGCACATGAAGGTTTCGTGTGGGCACATGAAACTAAACTTTAGATTTTTTTACTCCAATGTCATCTTAGGGGCTCTGAATTTTTCTAATGAACACAAAAGAAGATATTTTGATAAATGATGGTAAGCACACAGCTTATTGTTACCATTGACTTTCATAGTAGGAAAAACAAATATAATGGAATTCAGTGGGCACCATCAACTGTGTGCTTACCATCATTTATCAAAATATCTTCTTCATCATTTATCACAATACTTCCATAATATTTGTTTCCCTACTATGGAAGTCAATGGTTACAATCAATGGCTGTGGGTTTACCATCATTTATCAAAATATCTTCTTTTGTGTTCATCGAAATAAAATAAAAACTCATACAGGTTTAGAACAACATGAGAGTAAATGCATTATTCCCTTAAAGGAAAACATCTCCGTTTTTCAATATTTTATAACATCATCACTCCTGTGAACTTCCCCCTTTTTGCGCAAACTACCAGTCAGGAGTGATGATGTTAATGCATGCCGAGGTCGAAGTGCTGCAAACTAAGTGCTCTTCCGTCCTACAATATAGTTCTCATTTTTTTATCTGCTTAAAAAAATTGCATTTTACGTGTTATTTTGTGCCACCATACTTACTCGTGTAACTACTCATGTAACAGTCTTTAAATAGGGAAAACATGGACGTTTTTGGTGGCTTCTAAATTCATCCCTGTTTGGATCCTAAGGAATGAATGGGGCTAGGCTAAATGCTAACACATTCACAATGCGCTGTGCAAAGATGAAGTGCACGCATTGATAAAAGATAGGTATGTATTAATTTGTTTAAGTTAAGGTAAGAGCAAAGTAAAATATTGTAAAATGGTGGTGTTTTCCTTTAAAGTAACATAAAATATATGTTGATTTGATATCATTTTACTTCTTTTTACTACTTTTATTATTTTTTCTTTCTTTCCTTCCTTTTTCTTTCTTTCTTTCTTTCTTTCTTTCTTTCTTTCTTTCTTTCTTTCTTCACGGCCAGCAATTTAACATTCCAGGCACATCTAAAACTGGGAGCCCTGCAGGTAAGAAAATCACAAAGAAGAAAAACTTGATAGATTGCCTGGTGCCACCGTGCCAGAGTTAAACACATATCAGCACCAGCCCACTTCGTAATATCACTTTAATGGTCCTATTGTGAGTTATGACAATCTCACCAATTCCATCATTAACACAGCCGGTCCTTAATCTCACCTAGAAGAGCAACTGTCAGGCATCATTAGGAATTAATCCACTTTATAATCTCCACACGTTCTCTTGTATTTGACAGAAAAGAGAAAAAGTATTAAGTGAACACTTTTTCATTGTAAGTAAGGCAAGTGATAGAAGATTCAGCCCTATTGGCAGAGCCAGTAAAAGACGGCCAGCAGTAATGCTATATTAACTATTATCTACTTGCTTCAGTGCAAGAACTAAGGTGATACATGGTTGGTTTCTTGTTGATACAGCCATTCAGAGGGATGCCATCATTAAGAATCCCCTCCCAGGACAGGACCCTTGAAACAGGATGGCCAATAAAATCCCCCGCAAACCTGCAAAACAAGCAGCTTTGCTCTAACAAGAACACGACAGGAGATCGTCACCGTAACGGCTTTAGGTAAGAATCTCAGTTTCATTTGACTGGAAAAAGCTAAGATTGTGTAAAAGTCTGATTTATTATATCATTAACAATGGCAACACTGCACTTCTCCCCAAAAACATATTTGTTCACGTACACCATCTGGACAAAACAAATACCCTAAAAATCGTGCACAGATAGTCGTGGAAGAAAAGACACTCCTATTTCTTTATTAGCACCACAAGAGAGCCCACCCTGACAGCAGTCAGTATAATCACATTGTAAACACAGGCTGTAAGTCCCTGTGCGAGACTTTCCTTTTCATCATAGTGAGGTGGTAGTGACTGTGCCTAAACACAGAGACTCCCCTGTGACCTCTATTGTCTGCCGTAGTATTAATTTATCACGGGAAGCCATAAGCAAATGCATATTAATTCAAGCTGGTATATCATGCCATAGGAGAATAGACCTATAAATCAGAGCAGGGAGCCTAACACAGCTTACAGAGAGAAAGAGAGAGAGAGAGAGAGAGAGAGAGAGAGAGAGAGAGAGAGAGAGAGAGAGAGAGAGAGAGGCAGTGCCCTGAAACATGGTGTTATTCCTTTGTTCTATACATTGTACTGTACATTGAGAGTTGAGACTGTGGCTTTAATTACACTAAATGCACAAAGAATCTCTGTCTGTATATTTTAATATTAGAAAAGTTGTGTCGAGGAGGCAGCATGCTTTTAATGTCTCCTCAGGTTAGATTAAACCATCAAAATACAGAATTTTTTCAAAAAAAAAAAAAAAACACTCTTTAAAAAGGTCCTAATATATACCATTAAGATACAGATACATGTACATTTGGAACCTTTGAGGTACCATACATGTATATGCGTGGTTCTGATATGTACCTCTGGGAAGTTTTAAAAGGGTACATCGAGTAACGGCTATTTTTGACCATGTTCCCGACAGTGTTTGGTGTAACACTAAACTTTTAAGGAATTTATTAGATTTATTTATTTAATTATTTATTTATTAGATCAATTATTTATTAGACAAAATAATTTGTCAAAAAGACAACATTGCCAACAATTTTGCTGTTATTGATATTTGTTGAACCATTTTTTGTGGTAATATTTTATAGTCATTGTCCTTGGCTGTGGCTTTATATACTTTGCACGTGTGTTGTTGTGAGTATTTTTTTTTTGCCAAGCCTCCTTAAATTCTTAAAGCTAAGCTTCAATGCAATACGCATATTTTTTTTAAATGGGACATATCACGAAAATCTGACTTTTTCCATGTTTAAGTGCAATAATTGGGTGCCCAGTGCTTGTATCAACCTAGAAAATGTGAAAACTTAGTAACTTAGTTTTGGTAAACCATTCTTTGCAAGCAGAATGAAAAAATTGGTAATTGAAATTTGGCTTCCCTTGTGATGTCAGTAGGGGATAATACCGCCCCTTAATCTGCACTATCCAACCACTGCACTACCATTTAGTGCAGAGATCAACTCATTTGCATTTAAAAGGACACACCCAAAATGCCAAATTTTTGTTCACACCTTGAATATGCTATTATAAATTATCTATAAGGTATTTTGAGATAAAACTTCACATGTACTCTGGGGACACCAAAGATTTATTTTACATTTTAAAAAAGTCTTGTATTTTTTTAAGCCATTGTATAAGATATAGACGGTTTCAGCAGTAACAACATAAACATGCGGCTTTCATGGAAAACAGGTAACTTCCGGTAAACTCCCCTAAGAATAAATAACAACAAAGTCCTTTTAAAGTAGTTTATTTATATAACAAGAAAAATAAACGACATGAAGATTACCAATGAAACCAATTTTTTTTTTATTTTCGACGATGTATTTGTTCAAGAGTTCAGTTCCAGCAACTAGTCAGACCATTAAACAAACAGAAACCAAAAGTTAAGTTTTGACCAGACACGTGATCGCGTCACAGCACGTGCGTCCGAAGAAACCGTATAAGTGCTGCTTAAAGGTGCATTCTGGTAGTTTTAGTGGCATCTAGCGGTGAGACTGTGAATTGCAACTGACGGCTCAATTCAAAGGTCACATGACCTTTTCGAAATGCATAGTAAAGCCACGGTAGACAAACACCTCATTGTCTGAGACAACATAGTGACAAAACGCGCTCTAAAGAACTACTACATGACGGCTACTTCCATGTAAGGGGACCCACAACGTTTGTAGATAAAACATCTCATTCTAAGGTAATAATAACCATACAGTTCATTATGTAAGGTCTTTATACGCCACTGAAAACAAGATTAAAGATGAAAACTTTCCTTTTGTGTTTAATGAAACAAAAATAACAGGTTTGACGTGACGCGATGATAAAGATGAGTAAACAATGACAAATTTTAGTCTTACTAAAAATGTAATCGATCTCTTTTATTAAAGGCCATCTTTTACATTTACCATGATTTATTGCATAGGACATGACCACATTTAAAGCTCTTAAACTGTTTAATACCCCCTCAAACTGTTTTTGAGAAAGACAGATACGCATTTGAAGACAAGAAAGGTCTAGCCATGTGACACTGTGGTTGCACGGAGCCCCTGGTTTCTTTTCAAAGGATTGATCGTGATATGGAGGCTGTCATGCAATAAATGGCTTCAGGGAGAGCTGGAGATGAGCATCCCCGGAGCGTGGCTCCCCTTAACGACGCCTCCCCTTTCACCTACGGAAATGTTAAGTACGGGCTCGGGAGCACTGAAGCGGAGCCACGTCCGCCTGGCCATATTTCATGCAGATGGGCAGGTTAAATTTGCCAGCCACGCATTCGATGCTGGCCAATCTTTTCTCATCGCCCTCCCTCTCTCTTTGTGTTCTTACCTCATCGACGCGTTTTTCCATTCGTACTATTTTCGTGCACGTGGTATAAGTGTCTTCCCAAGACATTAAGGGGGATGTCACGCTGTATCCTGCTAAAGGTTAATGCTTCAAATGATTGTAAAGTGTTTTGATGGTTTAAAGGAAAGAGAGAGAAAAAAACTCACAATCTTAAAATGTAATTGACTGCTGAATGCATTGAGGTCTTTTTCTCAATGTTTTAGGGTTAGGGATAGTTTCAAGACAAAAGTGTAATTACATGCAGATACACTGAAAAAAATAAAAAAATAAAACAAAATTTTAAAAAGTAACATTTACTTTAAAAAACCCTCGTAACAATTTGCACACATTTTGGAAAAGTAAAAGTAAAGTAAAATGTATTGCTTTTTGAAAGTACAACTTGCCTACTAAAATCAAATAAAATCTACTTAATAATGCATGAAAAACATTTGTTAAATAATTAAGTAGGCCTAAATGTCACTTAATTATTTTTATTTTAGATGTTAGATTTATTTTAATCGTTTAGGTAATTACTTTTTTTTTAATATTGAAGCATCCCAGCGTTGGGTCAATTTAACCTAAAATGATAGGTTGTTTTAACCCATTGTCGGGTCAAATATAAACATTGGTTATTTTAACCCAACGACTGGGTTGAAGACAATTCAGCATTTTTTTTTACTTTATAAAGTGTGACCTTGTATTGTAATTGTAAAATTGTACATTTTACATTTTTATTTATGTCTTTGGCAGACACTTTTATCCAAAGCGACTTATAACCTAGCCAACAGACGACTCTGGGCCGGATCCAAAGCTGCTGACTTTGACCCGGATCCGGCCCAGAGTCGTCTGCTGTTTGGGAGTGCATTACAAGATATACATTTTTCTCATTATGTGTGTTCCCTGGGATGGAACCCACAACCTTTTTTGCCAATGCTCTATTGCTGAGCTATAGGAAAACATTTTATTAACCGTTGCAACAGTTAATCACCCTACCGATGGCACGTTCACACACAAACCACCCATAACTGCTCCCCCCCACACACACACAGTCTCAGTGAGGCATATATACAACTCTCTCGCTTTCTCCCCATCCTTCACACACATATTCATCAGTATTTATTACCTTTGCCCCTACGTCCCCCTCTTCATTTTCCCGTCCCCCCTTCTCTTCCATTAGCACATGCATTTGTATGCCTGCGACTATACGGTCATACGCACACAAAGACACATAAACCATGAGACTTTCGGTCGGTCTGAAATATTTCTCTCTGATAAGCCACATGGGGATGAAACACAACAAAGAAAGAGCGAAAGAGAAAGTGGGAAAGAAAGGGAATGAGAGAAATTTGAACAATCTACGATGCCATCACGGCGTGACCAACGTCACCTTGATTAAAATTTAATTGAGAGCAGAACAGAGTGTGTGTATCAGTAAAATTTTGATTTATTATTTATTAGACATACTGGGCAGTTCAGACCCCATGAATCATTTATTGTTTCATACCTCCCTTATATAGACTCATATAGCTGATATGAGAAACTCGTAAAAGTGAAAGATCATCATGCAGTGATGTCATGGATCTCACTCGCCATGCAAACAGCTCTTTGTCTTCAAGTTGGTTCCCAAAACTGTTGTCCTTGCTGCACTGTGCACACGTTTACCCCATCAATGACAACATCATCTCCGCTTCCCCACGCAACAGATGGACCATTGCCTCATTAACTTTAATACGTCCAACATCAATTAGAGAGGAGTTAATTGGGATGCTCGAAAGGTGACTGCCGGCAACCGTGCCGCATATGAAAGCCCTCCACCACTTAATAAATGAAAGTCGTCAAATACGCCAATGGGGCTCCGTTGCGAGCGGGGACCGTGCTGACGTTTCGCCAGCTCATTTTTCTCACGTCACGTATGTGAGGAGTTGACCTTGAGGGGGGAGCACGGGTTCGTTCCACGTGATGCCTCCCCATCCTTTGTTGTTGTCACTCGTTTTGGTAATGATTACTCGCTCTTGTACCCCCACTTCTCAACCAACCCTTCCCGGTTTTGATTTTCTTTATCTCTCAACAGCTTCATTATCTCGTGCCTGTGAAAGATGAGTGTCCCACTTCCTGTTATTGTTGTTGTGTTTTGTTGTCTAGCAGGTCGTGGTCTCGAGGGACGTCTTTTTGGATGAGATTGAGCACCATGTTTCTGTCAGGCCTGTTCGCTGACTCAGCGCTTCTCGCGCCATGTGTCTTCCTGGAACGGGTGCCGCTCGGTGCCAGATGAAAAGACGGGACATGCTTTCAAAAGCAACCACTTCGAAATGAAGACAAATGGTTTATTGGTGGTGCGTGTCACATGTAGACATGCACATGAATACATTTAAGGTCTGAGGACAGGCTGTTTCAGACAACAACAAAAAACCCAGAGAGATGTCCAGGGAAGAGAACAATCAGTTATTATTACTCATCCAGATCTGGAACTGGCAGTTTTGAAGAAATGACAAACAATTTTAAGATTCAAAACTAACGACAAGAGCTGTCATACTCAACATGCTGTTTGCTGATTCTCACAATGTACAGCAAGTGTTTTCAGATTTCATTATCCTTAGGGGCTGTGCTATAGAAAATCCCCTTATTATATGTAGTTTCAGGCTTACATCCCCAGACTATCAAAAGTGTCTAAAAGTGGAAGGTCATTTTCCTACTTAGCCCCTAAGCTCTGGAATGATTTACCAACCGATGTCCGAGAATCAGACACAGTCGATAATTTTAAATCTAGACTTAAAACTTTTCTCTTCAACAAAGCATTCGCATAATTTGTCTAGTAAAAGTACTTAACTCGAAATAGTTATCTGTACAGAACAAAGCACTCGCGGTCATAACACAGATCAACCAAATAAATAAATAAAAATCTTATCTTAACCTATAGTCGGATTGCGATTTTGGAACTTTCGTGTTCTTGTGAATAGTATGCCATACAAACCCGTTTGCCACTGAACCTGCATTAACGACGACAGTGGGGCTTTTGGCCTTAGTCAAACGGGTTGGCACGTATGGTTGGGTTGTGATTTTGGCGCTTTCTTTCTATTGCGAATAGTATGCAATATAGACCCGTTTGCCACTGAACCTGCATTAACGACGACAGTGGGGCCTCCAGCCTTAGTCAAACGGGTTGACACGTATGGTCGGGTTGCGATTTTGGCGCTTTCTTGTGTCTTGTGAATAGTATGCCATACAGACCCGTTTGCCACTGAACCTGCATTAATGACGACAGTGGGGCCTCCAGCCTTCAAACGGGTCAAACGGGTTGACACGTATGGTCAGGTTGCGATGTTGGCGTTTTTTCGTGATCTTGTAAATAGTATGCAATATAGACCCGTTTGCCACTGAACCTGCATTAACGACGACAGTGGGGTTACAGACCTTAGTCAAACGGGTCGACAGGTTTCATTTTCTCTTAAAAATCGGAAGGTGACCCTTAGTTACCATATATACCGTCGCAGTGGGCCCCCAATTTGCAAAATCCTCAACTGTGGATAATATAATTATGCCGCAATAGGTAGTCTGTCTGAAACTAAGCTGATTCAACCACATCACTGTGTGACACTTGCATTACATGTGAACGGCCCCTACGCTAATATGATTTTGTTTTTCTCTCCCTGTCTCGTCCCTGGGTCCCATTGACCCTGAGGACAATGGGACAAACAGACCCAGTTCCGGTGGATGTGGAAGTCGGCACACCTCTGATCTACTGGTCGTCCTTCAATGTGATGCCCAGCTGATGCCTGACCAACGACCACCGGCAGGACCCGCTTAATATCCGCTTAATCTTTGCTTAATCTCCGCTTAAGCTCCTTATCCGTTAATATGTGTGTATATACATGTATATCTCCCAAGGGTTTTTCCCTCCTAGGACTTTTATTTTTATTTCCTCGGCTAAACAACCCGGGGTTTTTGTTTTTTTTCTCCTAGGGGGTTTTTTACCCCGGCGAGGTAGCCTGCTTTGGCTTAACTTAGCTTCTTCTTCTAGACGTTACATTAGTAATACGCTCGCTCATAATGTCGCGTCATAGCCGCAGCAAATTTGACTGCTTATGCTATTGTGTATTATGTTATGCTATCTGTCGTTTTTCTGTGCTTTTACTGCTTCTATTAATGTAAAGCTGCTTTGAAACAATTGAGTATTGTGAAAAGCGCTATATAAATAAAATTGAATTGAATTGAAATTGTTGTTGGCCTTCATGCATCTTTGTGCCTCTAGAATCATTCCCACTTTTCAACCCAGTAGCTACAACCCTGCTTATGGGACCCTTCAGTCTCAATCAAATGCCAAAACTCCATAAAAGTGAAATTTAAACCTTTAAAGGGACACCACACTTTTTTAAAAATATGCTCATTTTCCAGCTCCCCTAGAGTTAAGCGTTTGATTTTACCGTTTTGGAATCCATTCAGCTGATCTCCGGGTCTGGCGATGGCACTTTTAGCATAGCTTAGCATAATCCATTGAATCTGATTATACCATTTAGCACGCTCTTAAAAATAACCGAAAAGTTTTGATATTTTTCCTATTTAAAACTTGACTCTTCTGTAGTTACATCATGTACTAAGACAAACGGAAAATTAAAAGTTGCGATTTTCTAGGCCGATATCGCTAGGTACTATACTCTCATTCTGGCGTAATACTCAAGGACTTTGCTGTTGGACCATGGCTGCAGCAGGCGCAATGATATTACAATAAGTACTTATAATAAATACACCCTAAAATAGTCTCCTTTGTAGCCAAGAAAGTGACTGGATCCATTTTTTTTAAAACCATTCTCACCTGGAGTTGGGGTTAGAGTTGGGGTTTGGGTTGGGACGTCTAAAAATGTAACAGAAAGTGATTCTAACCCCAACCCCAAGCGACAATGGTAAGAAAATAGGAAAAAACAACGAGAAAATAATACATAAAATGAAACGAAAAAGAAGTTGTGCCACGGACACGAAAAACTATTTATAGAAATTCGTACAAGTGACACGAAAAAGACATCCGTGCTCAAGGCACGAAAAAGCTCAATTTCGTGCCATGGACACAAATAAATTAATCAAATTTTTTGTGACCATAACACGACTTTCCGTGAGATCAGTCTGGTGAAAAGTCTTCAAGTCACGTTAAAGTGGTGCAAACCCAATCTCTGCGGGCCGAATACACGCGTCTAAAGCTGTTTAAGTATGCTAAAATGACATTTACCTTTCGAATGCCTTTGCATGTGTCAGTCAGATTCAGAAATGCTCCATTAAATCACCTTATGAGATTGAAATTAGGGTTTTGTAAAGGAAACAGTTATTAACTTGTTGAAATAAAAGAATAAACAGGATTGGTAGAGCGGATGCCCCGGCTCATCTCCAGGGCATCAGCAGTGGTTCTGGATGGCTGACTCATTAGAATCCCATTTTCTCTCTCTCTCTCTCTCTCTCTCTCTCTCTCTCTCTCTCTCTCTCTTCCATTCTCTGTTTCTTTCTTTCACCGTCGTATTCCTATGATAAGTGTGTTGTACCACAGCAACAGGGCAGGCCTGATTCACACCACTGCCATGGGGAAATTTGCATGTGCACTGACTGTAAAATTGAGCGCTCCCACAGAATCAAGTGTTAATCAAGCAACTCTAATGATCTTACGTTGGGATAAGATGCATTTTTTTGCAGTACATTGTGTTTGATGCAGGGCATGGGTCGATGGGTGGATGGAACGAGAAATTTTAATAAGTGAGTTGTAAGATGATTATGACGACACTGTATAGTTTTCATTTTAATTGCATGAGTTGAACCAGAAACCAACTGCACTTTCAGTCAAACATAATTCAGTCTTAACAGTTATCGCATGGTATAGCTTCAAATTGCTAATAAATATTCATGGTTGAATGGTTTTGTATGGTAAAATATCACCAGAAGGAACAATGGAGAAGAATATGCGGTGTGTCTTTATACTGTTGGCCACTAGGGGGAAGTGTTTGTTATATGTATGATAATTCTCCTTCTGCATAAATGCAACACAATAGAAGGTTCAAAAAGAAAAAAAAAAACAGTTATTAAACATGTTCATTTGCATTCATGAAGCATAATCCCTGCAGAAAAATGATGGTTACTGCAACAGGTTAAATAAAAACTTTCTTGTCCATATAAATGGTTGCATTGTTTACTGGGCAATGCAAAATAGCAAATGCGGGTTATTCACACAGATCTATAAAGCTTGCACACATTACACTCATTATTATGTATTTCATTTCCTAAAGGTGATAAATGTAATATTTTTTTGTTTGTTTATCTTCTCCTATCCCAAATGCTATGCAAAGCAATATTATTGTTTACAGTAAATAATGTTTTCACAGGAAAAAGCAAAGCAACTTTGTATTATTAGCATTTTTAAAATATTGCTCTGTGTTTGAGCTTGACACAGCAGTATATGTTTAACCAATGATGTGAATGGTGCCGGATTATCTGTTTATCCAAACAATGAAAGCCAGAGTGTTTGGAAAAATTACATTACAGTGGGTAATTAATTATGAAATAACCATAATGGGTTATCTAATATGTAATCTTTTATTTTATTTTATTTTATAGGTTTATTTGACATATTTCCATGTACTTCCAGTTGTACACTTACCTCTGGTTAAGGAGCTATGCACAGCTTATAATGTGGGATAACCGTGTTTATTTGTTTGTCGTAATGAAAACTGCCCCTGGTACATAAGTACATCAAATACAGTGTGGCATAATAAAGCAAAACATAGTTAACTATTATTGCTGCCTGAAGGGACAATTAAGCTGTCAAAAGTGAACGGGGAAATTCTGATGCATTTACATTCATGCATTTAGCAGACGCTTTTTTCCAAAGTGACGGTAAAATCAAGTTTTACGAGAATGTTTTATGTGTGTTTTCTGGATATCAAACTCATGACCATTTGCACTGCTTATGCAATGGCAGAAGTGCTCTACCAATAGAGCTACATGAGCATTTCTCATGCAGAACAATGAGCGCAGTACATCCATAAGCAAATAAATCCCTACATGGATATTTACAGCAGCTGTCAAATTATCAGCATTCACTACTTTGCATTGTGAACAAAAATTTAAAATTCGAGAACAGAAAAGAGATGCAGCGTTACGCAACGTCTGAATAGAGGACTTAATGTGATGCTGGTGAATTTGGGTCAGGACTGTGCTCACTGAACCAGCACAGTGAGTCTGATGGTATCATCCTTCCACCTGTACGATACATGCATAGAAACACGGACAAATGATCGGAAAGCTGGGATAATGACGTGTTTAGCGGACAGATGGAGCAAAGGAGGAGAATTTAACTCAAAGATTTTGAAACTTAGAATGAATGCTAGGCTAACCAAGCTGAAATACACGTCATACACGTATGCCCACGGGATATAAAATCGGCAATTATCTTGCTATTATATTTCAATTGTTTCTTTTAAACAATGGGAAGCAACTCAATTGTTTAAAAAGAGAGCGAGTTAAGACTTTTGTTTAGGTCTCCGGTGTCTCATACGTCTCCTGAGAATCAAAATTTGGTGATCTCATTTGTCTCCGCAGAAGTTTTAGAAGAAATCTAAACATTTTTCCAAATTGTGCATTTGCTTGGGATTTCAATGTGAACTCAAACATTCTCATCAAATTCATGTTCCTATAGCTTTAGTTGATGGAACATTATGTTAGCAGCACCAAGATCATGAGTTCAATCCCAGCAAACACACATACTAATAAAATGTATACCCTCTACCTTATGTAATGCACTGAAAGTCTTTTTGGATTAAAACATCTGTAAAATGCATACGTGTAAACTAATGTATGTTGTTCCTTATTTATTTCTTTACCCAATACTGTAATAGCATGTAAACTGTTGTCTCTTGTGTCATTTGTAAAGAAATTTAGGAAAATGTTAATATAACCTAAAAAAAAGAAGTATATTAGGTCTTCTGAACTACAGTGTGTCTGTAAGAGCAACCTTTGAGCAATTATTTTTACCTTTAAAGGGGCAATAAGTAGGATTTACCCCCATCTAGTGGTGAAATTGCATTTTGCATTCAAACGAACAGTGCTCTCTAGCGCCTCGCCTTTCCAAATGCATGTTGCAACGGTAGCCATTATAATCACTGATCTCCTTGTCCGTTGCAGCTGGTTCACATGTTCTGAATCAAAACGCGTTGTGGAAACGCGTTGTGCTTTTTGTCCCTCTCTGCTATTATAGTTTATCAATACGGCGGAACGATATGGATGCTTCCTTGGACTTACCCGTTCAATGTAAGTAAAGAGGAGAAATTCTATGCTTACAAAGAAAAGTCAGATCAATGGCAGAGGTCATTTGACACCAACGAGGACATATTCATGAATAAAGACATTGATTTTGATTAATAAAACACTAAAAATCCTACTTACTGTCCCTTTAAGTTATACTGTACTATAGACACAGATGAGACAATGTGGATACAGCCACTGGAGATAAAAAATAGACAGTACCACTGAGACACAGGGTGAGATGCAAAGGTCAACCTATAGCCACAGTCATTAGTTCCTGCTTCTAACCTGATGACAACTAGTCCTGACAATAAAGCCACTGTACTGTAGCAGACGCAGGCTTCGTTAGTGCAGTGACCTCTTTATCAGGCAGTAAGCTACAAGTCTCATCCAGGTAACAAGAATATCCTGATGGGTTGAGAACATGCACTTCATATGGCAAGAATGTTTTCTCTGCTTAATTTTAATATTTTGCTGGGTTTTCTTTAAAATCTTAAAAAAAGTCTTAGACTGTAATTTCATCTTTTATGTGTGTGCGTGCGTGCGTGCGTGCGTGCATGTGCGCGCGTCTGTGTGGTCGAAGTGCGGCAAACTACGTGCTCTTCCTCCATACGATATACTGTAGTTCTCATTTTTTATCCGCTTAAAAAAAATCGCCACGTTTTATTTTGTACCACCATACTTACTCATGTAACTACTCATGTATCAGTCTTTAAATAAGGAAAACATGGAAGCGCCCGGTGGCTCCCAAATTCATCCCTGTTTGGATCCCAAGGAATGAATAAAGCTAAGCTAAATGCTAACACATTCACAATGAGCTGTACAAAGATTAAGTGCACGCATTGAAAAAAGATAGGTATTTATTAATTCGTCTAAGTTGAGGAACAGTAAGAACATAGTAAAATATTGAAACACTGTGGTGTTTTCCTTTAAAGCATCTAGGGACCCCCTATAAAGCACACAAATATAAATTTGGGGGTCCCTTGGTTTTTATTAAAATTAAAATTAAAATAATACATAAATTTAAAATTCTTGGGCTGCACTGCCACAAAACGATACTGTCCATTATTTCACCCAATTTTGCACTAAATGAATCCAAAAGATTTCTGTCTGAAATAATGTAAACTCTCAAGTGCGCCTCACTGTATTTTCTGGAGAAGTTGACGCATTGTTTGATTTAGATTAAGGATTGGGTTAGGGGCTTTTTAAAAAATATTCTCAATTTTTTCACATTAATTTGAGGGGAATTTTTTTACCCATACGGCAAAAAAAAAAAAGATCTGGCCAAAAGTATGTTTTAAATATATGTATTTAACTATATGCTAAATAAATTTAACAGGAATTAAAGCTATATTTGAAGAGTTTCGTTGCAAAACGAGATAACCACCGTTTTTTAAATTGTTCAAAAATCGCGTTTTCTGATTGTGCATTCCAATTAATATCAATGCAACTGCAGTTGGTTTGTTTTGATTTAAACCTTCATAACTTAAAAAATACAGTTAAGTAGCACCATAAAACAAAATAATAACATGATAAGATAATAATAAACATGTTTTGACAAAAATGTTAAAAAATGGATTTCTCTCGTTTTGCAACAAAACTCTTCATTTCTTAATTTGACAATATATTTCTTTTTAACCTTCATATATCAACATATATTTAATAATAAATGTATTTCAGGGTAACAAATACTTTTTTAATTTTACAACACATGGCACAAAAAAATTCTGGCCAAAATATAGAAGTTTATAAAGTATATTTTTGAAAGTATATTTTTAACCTTTTTAAAATGTTTACAGGTTTGTAACTAAACAAACTTTTTTTCCAGTGCTATGTAAATATAAATACTTTAAAATATATTCATTTTTTAACCTCCTAAGACCCGAGCTTTGGTTCGTCTTTTTTTATTTCTACCAGCTATTTTTGCTTAAGGAAGAACCAATAAATATAATAACCAAATATTTTTCTTTAAACATGAACCAGTGTAACAGGTTCCAGTTACACAGAAAAACATGTGAGGGTCTTAGGAGGTTAATTATATTTCAAAATATACTAAGAAATGGCAAAAAATATATTGGTGAAAATTTCATTTTTATAAACATATTTCTAAATATATTACAGTATTTTTATTATATATGTTTTGTCCTTTTTTTATATTTTGAAATATATTTAAAATGATATTTAAAATGATATATTTTTTGCTGTATGGTATAGGGTTTAAGTTAAGGGTAATTTGGGGTTTCTTTGATCCAGGACCAACAAAAAATGTTGATTCAGGTGTGGCCGGGTGGGGGGTTTTGGCTTAGTGGACCCCCATAACCTTTGACATAATTCGAACACTGGGAAGGACCCCATAAAATGTGTAGTGCATGTGTGTGTGTGTTAAATCCATTACTGTTTGACATGCTTGTGCTGAATAATACATTTCACTGTGTAAATACAAAGCCATCTTTTGTTGATACAGCTATAGCTTCTATACCAGCGCATGCTTATGTCACTTAAACTTCTCACCAAAAAGGTCAAAAAAAAGAATGACATTATATAAGCTGTGTTAGGGTCTACTGGGGTTTATTGCCATTTAAAGAGATGTTCGCTGCCCTGAAACATTCCAATAAAGCCTCCATGTCTTGTTTAAAGGACAGGCCAGGAACACATGACTCCAGGTACTTAAACACACTGTAAAAACTACAGCTCGCTGTTCAATAAAATAAAATAAAAAGGTCTCCCTGGGCCAAATCTTAATTGACATTGAAACCACCCTGAATTTAAATGCAAATCATTCATGGACAGAAATGCATGTAAAATCCCTTTATGTGAACTAAGCCCTTCGGCGGAGTACTTTTGATTCCACACTTCTATCCCAATAGCCGTCCTTTATTCACGCCTGAAGCTAAGCAGCATTACATGTCATTCACCCCATTCGAACAGGGTTACCGATTGTCTCAAGGGAGTGGCAGCTTGAAGGAAAACTCCTAGGGTCAACAATGAATATTTAAAATTACCTCCATGTCGAATTAGACTTGACCTTGAATGTGTGGTTCTGCCTGACGAACCCTAAAAGGGTCATGATTTGCCATTAAGACGGCCACCATTGAGTGGCCTGGGGTGAAAAAGCAGTTATAACTCTTTCCCTTGTCAGCCTTTTGTGAAGACAAAGTGCAGTTTAAAGACATATAGTGAGGCTTTCAACTAAAGAGAGACTCGGTAAATCAATACGGCTAATTAGGCAATGGGATGTTTTGTATTCGCCGAACTGTACACACTGACAAACAGGCCAAAGCTGTATGTCCTTCGCATGGATGCTTTGAGTCCTCCAACCTCAAGGGCCGTAACGACTACCAGCACCTCCCTGACAAGAAAACAGCTTGTAATGAGCCACAAGCGATGGGAGACTGAACATTTAGGATGTTAATGGAAAAAGATGGTATTGATTTGCAGATGACCCTATATACACAGCTTACAAATCAGGCCGGGTCTCTCCCATTTGCCCTCAGTGCTAGAGCTTTGGTGTTGATGCAAATTTGATTTCTCCGGGGGCCGCCTTTCTGTTCGTGGCCCCATTGAGAAGCACTTTACATTTGAACTTCGACGTCCCTTGCTGGTTTAAATGGGCTCGATCTTCGTGAGCTGAGCGCTGTAGGAGAAGGCCTCGGGGATATATGCAATGTACATAAACCCTGATGCGTGCTGCATACAACTACAGAGGTTAAGAGGAACAATTGCTTCATTTAGGAGGCTTTTAAATGTGAACTTGACTCTTATGGCTCGCAAGGCCACATAAACAGATGACACAATGTACCTCTGGGCCTGTTGCAGTCAGCGGCTACAGTCATGGCTAGATAAATCCAGACGTCGTCTTAACGGCTCGCTGCCGGCGGTGAGTGCAGAGGAATTGATTGAGGATCCCTCTCTTATGAGATTTGGTTAATGCTCAGTGATTCCCAATGGTTGGTTTCTGGCCCTCTTTTTTCCATTGATGTCTTCATTCTGTTGTTCTAGTAACCATTTAAAAGGCCACATCTGAAGCCTCAGTTGCAATATTGTTGTGATATGTAATTTGATGCTGTTATACACTCACCCAATGGATTATTAGGAACACCTGTTCAATTTCTCATTAATGCAATTGTCTAATTAACCAATAACATGGCAGTTGCTTCAATGCATTTAGGGGTGTGGACTTGGTCAAGACAATCTCTTGAACTCCAAACTGAATGTCAGAATGGGAAAGAAAGGCGATTTAAGCAATTTTGAGCGTGGCATGTTTGTTGGTGCCAGATGGGCCGGTCTGAGTATTTCACAATCTGCTCAGTTACTGGGATTTTCACGCACAACCATTTATAGGGTTTACAAAGAATGGTGTGAACAGGGATAAACATCCAGTATGCGGCAGTCCTGTGGGTGAAAATGCCTTGTTGATGCTAGAGGTCAGAGGAGAATTGGCCGACTGATTCAAGCTGATAGAAGAGCAACTTTGACTGAAATAACCACTCGTTACAACCGAGGTATGCAGCAAAGCATTTGTGAAGCCACAACATGCACAACCTTAAGGAGAATGGGCTACAACAGTAGAAGACCCCACCGGGTACCACTCATCTCCACTACAAACAGGAAATAAGGCTACAATTTGCACAAGCTCACCAAAATTGGACAGTTAAGGACTGTAAAAATGTTGCCTGGTCTGATGAGTCTCGATTTCTGTTGAGACATTCAGATGGTAGAGTCAGATTTTTGGCGTAAACAGAATGAGAACATGGATCCATCATGCCTTGTTACCACTGTGCAGGCTGGTGGTGGTCGTGTAATGATGTGGGGGATGTTTTCTTGGCACACTTTAGGCCCCTTAGTGCCAATTGGGCATCGTTTAAATGCCACAGCCTACCTGAGCATTGTTTCTGACCATGTCCATCTCTTTATGACCACCATGTACCCATCCTCTGATGGCTACTTCCAGCAGGATAATGCACCATGTCGCAAAGCTTGAATCATTTCAAATTGGTTTCTTGAACGTGACAATGAGTTCACTGTACTAAAATGGCACCCACAGTCACCAGATCTCAACCCAATAGAGCATCTTTGGGATGTGGTGTAACGGGAGCTTTGTGCCCTGGATGTACATCCCACAAATCTCCATCAACTACAAGATGCTATCCTATCAATATGGGCCAACATTTCTAAAGAATGCTTTCAGCACCTTGTTGAATCAATGCCACTTAGAATTAAGGCAGTTCTGAAGGCGATAGGGGGACAAACACAGTATTAGTATGGTGTTCCTAATAATCCTTTAGGTGAGCGTATATGCTTTTTTTAAAGATTTCTGACCCTTTGAAATCTAGGCTAAAGTCTTATAGTTTGATGCATGTATGAGATTAGGAGCATCAATATTTAATTTTATTCATTGATTTCACATTAATTCTAAGCTTTGGCATGACCTTACTTGGTCAATATTAAAGATATGAATGTTTATTATTATTAATTATTAAATAAAACCGGAAATCATAAAAAAATGATGGAGAAATTGAGAGTTCACATGGCTTAGTTGGTAAAGCATTGAGTTTTAATGACACAAAAGGTCATGGGTTCAACGTAGTGATAAAATTATCCTTTGGATTAAAGCATCCATCCTTTATTCATAAGTAAATAAATATGGGATTTCATATAAATAGTCTGGAATGTTTGTGTTCCCACATTCACCTCTTTTTCTATTTACCTGAGTTTCATTACATGCTGCATCTTGTGCAAAGGTCAAGTGTCCAAATGCACAGTAAGTGAACCAACCCAAAAGTCCAATCTTGGCAAGAAACTCTATAATCAGTCTAACTGGTTTGACAAACCTGTTCTCATGCTCTGAGGATTGAATGAGTTACAACTCAATTTTCTCCCGGCAGTGTCGGAATAGCCTGGAGGAGGAACCGTTGCAGAAATGAAGGTGAACAGGTTTGGATCTGAGCGAATATCATATCTCTCTCCAAGGACGTGATCTATGGTTTGCCATGATGATGATGATGATGAAGGCTATTTCTCATTTTGAGAAGGATATTCAGGTTACAGTGATTAGAATGTCACTGGAATGTAGATCTTTCAGAAGATCTGTGAACCAGCTCCAATTAGAAACCATGTGACAGAGCATTGGATTATGGGATTTGCAGTTTTAGATTGTTATAGCATATTGACCAACATGAGCATGAGCCCAAGGACTTTGTGAAAAATTAAGTTGAAGATATCGATTGGTGTAGGCTTTTATGAAGATCTTATACTCAGAGGGACTTGGCCAAAGCAACATGAATGATATGTAGCTATAGGCACTTTATTACTTGCTACTGTTATGGCCTCTGGTGATGTCTGAAATTAGACTTGGACATACAGAGAAAACTCATAAAACACACAGACTTTTTCTGTTAGGCAGGCCACACATTTGAAGATATGAAGTTTGGACCTAAATCCCCCCAGCAATCGTGTGGACATGATTTGATTCAAGACTTGTTGCAATCAATTTTTATCTCAAAAATCCTCAATTGTGTGGCGCCATAATGTTTTCTTTTCTGCTGATCCCAAATTTTAAATATTAAACATGTAAAGATTTTTAAACGCTAAACGCCGCCTTCATCAAAAATTAGATAATTATTTTAAACGAAGGCTTTCAGCACGTATTATACGTTCATCAAATACTTTTCCTTCAAATCCGCTTAATCTCGGCCTCAGGCCATTCAGAAATACCGGTTTATTGGCAGAATACATTGATCAAAAATTCCCATTTACAAAGAAAACCTCTCGGACGCACTTTTTGTTGCATCTGAGCTCTTCATATGCATTGTGCATGTTACTATGCATAATCACACAATTTCAGTTATATACTTAAAGGGGGGGTTTAATGGTATTTCAAGCATTCTGACTTATTAACACAGTTCTAGAGTTGTTTCCTCATGCTACACGTAGGCAAAGTGTCAAAAATGCAGTTGGGCGTGTTTCAGAGTATTTCTGTGCCGAATGCACTTCGCCAGGGTTCGTACAAGTTTCGGCTAATTTTTTTCGATTACGGTTCTAACTGACGTTTCAGGGGTTTTCGATACGTATCACTTCTTTATATGGGCTTCCGCCGGAAAACTTCCCCCGGAAAACCCCGCCCAGCCGTCAGTCAGCGGGAGACGCTAGAGCTTGCTAACAGCTTATCACGCCACTCAGCTTTGTTTAAATTTAAAAGTCAATAATGGCA
Source organism: Misgurnus anguillicaudatus (assembly GCF_027580225.2). Taxonomy (NCBI): domain Eukaryota; kingdom Metazoa; phylum Chordata; class Actinopteri; order Cypriniformes; family Cobitidae; genus Misgurnus; species Misgurnus anguillicaudatus. Next base: position 8,725,213 of record NC_073344.2, read on the forward strand.
CAACAAGAAGTGTGTTTTGGATGTAAGGAGAAGACATCCAGCCTCATGGAAACAATGGATATAGTTTATTATCCAGATTAGCAGCGGAGTTTTGCGTGTGTGTTTGATGCTGTGGATTTTCAGAACCGTGTCATGACGAGTTACACGTGGTAAGTAAGACTTCTGTCTTATGTTGGAAATAGGCGCGTGTATATTATATAAATGACACGAACATGTAGTGAATCATAAGTTAAAACAGTGTTGTATAGTGTTGCATGACTCGTACTCGCTCCTCCCGTGTTATAACTCCTCCTTCTTCATTTTTTCGTACGTTATCGGAAAGATTCGGTAAAGTTAATCTTTCTTTTATAAATCTTATTAAACTAAAGACTCTTCAGAGATATAAAGGATGTCATACTACTCTATAGGTACTCCAGATTAATATCAGAAATGCAGAAACAGCGTGTGTTACGTGAGCTTTAAGGGCCATTCACATTATAACAATACATATAACTATGAAAAATATATTTTTAGCTTATAGCTGAGGTCCATTACATAAAATTACTTCAGGTGCACTAAATGACAGTGCTGTGGTTGGATAGTGCTGAATAAGGGGCAGTATTATCCCCTTCTGACATCACAAGGAGAGCCAGATTTCAATGATTTACCTTTTACATGCTTGCAGAGAATGGTTTACCAAAACTAATTTACTGGTTGATCTTTGCACATTTTCTAGGTTGATAGAAGCACTTGGGACCCAATTATAGCACTTAAACATAAAAAAGTCTGATTTTCATGATATGTCCCCTTTAACAAATCTTTATAAGACATACAGTACCTTAAATGCTGTACTTTAAACTCTTCAGTAAAATTATCGAAATGGTTTTTCATGTACCAGAAATGGCTTTTTGTTACAACAGTTATACAGGAAATATACGAATTCTAACATAAACATATACAAATTAATGTTTGCCCTTTATGCTTCAATGACAACTAACCAATTAATGAGAGTAATCGACAAGAATGATGTTGCACAACTGAGGCTATGTTTACACGTGGGCGGCTATTTTCATAAACTGACATTTCAACCTCTCCGGTTTCAAAAATAATATCGTGCACACATGTCAGTTTTCAGAACAGTGTTTATTTACACGTACCCGTGCATATATGCCGTCAAGGGAAGCTCAAGCCCACGTAAGCCAATCACCGGGAGCGCTGGTGGTGACGCAAACTGTTTCTTCATGTTGGAGGGAGAAGTTGTTGCAGTAGGTGATCGATGACGTCAAAGTACCGCGAGAGCGAGTTGAGGAATCACACATAGAGGTCTAATTTCGAATCGTTCTCGCGGTACTTTGACATCATCCGTCTGTCGGTTCTTGCAGCGCCGCATGAAGTCAAACACGTGTAAAATTGCTGACCTCCGAGCACTCGTCTCTGCTCCTCGACATAATGGAGCAGCTGTATTTGCAAATACAAACACAAAAAACGAGTTTTGCACGAACATAAATGTGATCTTGGAAGCGTTCAGAGTAGCAGTCACATGTAAACATAGGTCGCACTTTTGACGTAGGTGCGAGCTCTGGCGCATACTCTGTGACGTTGCCTGCTTAAACATCCGTTTGTCTCAGTTTACATGCAACCGTGCAACCGAATATTTTCAAGATCTCCACTCTGTCAGGAGTTTTTAGAAACAATCGGTTTCAGAGGCGAATTCTCAGTTTGCGTGTAAACGAGGGCCACAAAAGAAGGCAAATCTCTCCGTTTTTAAAAATAACCATGTACGTGTAAACAGGGCCTGACTCACAATCATGTCCAAAACTAAATATGGTCGTCTATAAGCAGCATTGAACAGCTTCGCTTTTTCTTTCTCTAAACTATATTCCAAGTCCTCTGAGTTATACAATAGTCTTTTGTATATTTATTAGGGGTGTAACGGTACGCAAAAATCACGGTTCGGTGCGAACCCCGGTTTTGAAGCCACGGTTCGGTTCATTTTCGGTACAGTAAGGGAGAAATGCAAACATTAAACTGCAGGTTGTTTATTACTTTAAACTTTTTTTTACAATTTGTTTACACTTTTTTTAAACACTTTATTAAAGTATAACAGATAAAATATATATAAAATGAAAAAATAATACTACTGCAAAGTTCTTTTTTACATTATTTTATAACAGAAGGTAACTCTTATCTTAACCTTCTCTTAAACTTTTTCTACTAAAACCTTGAACTAACAAATTCAATTCCTGAATACATTTATGAACTATTAGCCTACATTTTTGCCACTAAAAATTTTCTGTTTTGATTTATTTTAGATTGTTTAACTCACAGTATTGAATTGGCTATGTACCATCTCTGTATAAAAATAATATTACTGCTCTATGTGTAACTGCATAGCAAGCAACATGATGATATACTTATTATACACTCATTTTGAGATTAGTGAGCTGCATACATAGCCATCTTTGATCTTTTGCACGTTTCTCCTAATCTTTGCTTGTGTCATCAATGTAAGCTGTGACTTTACTTACGAACCCCTCCGCAGCTGAGTAACAGCTGAGTAAGCCCGGGTTACAGCTCTTCTCTGTCCCGACCAGCTGATCGCATTGTGACAATGATATGATTGACGTGATATGCAGATGAAAAATCTGATCACACATTCCTTATTCTCGCTGTCACAGAAAGCGCCTCTCATGATTGCGTAGCAACGAAAGACGTGCATCCTCTCACGCACTTTTGAAAGAACAAAGCAGCGCGTTGACACGCGTTTAACATGCGCTTTTAGATACGACACGTAAACGTTTACATCAATAATCAAACGGATATACAACTAAGTAAATAAAAATCTTTCTGCGGGCCGAATTATGTTATATGTTTGACAGAAGACTTGCGCTGAACGCGGAGACTTCCGCCACTTAATATGTTCGTGCGGAAACGCACGAATTATGTTCCGCACAGGCGCACACAAAATGCTTTCGGTGCACGTGCGCACCGTGCCGAAAGCCCTGAACCGAAACGGTCCGGTTCGAATACACGAACCGTTACACCCCTAATATTTATAGCAATGTGAGAAGTTCTATAATTGAATCCAAAGTTCTCGCAGTCTCGTGTGTTATTTAATAGCCTCAGTCTGTACTCTGAAACACTTGTGAAAAGCCTGGCTTTCTCTGCAGTGTGGACACCCCACTAGTTTCAGTGCAATAGAGCCATCCAGCCTCATACTTTCAGCCTTTGGCTACGACTAAAGACGTTCATGTCAGCCGATCCTTTACTCACTCCTTGCTGGTGAATTAACCTGAGACTGCACATTTATCATGTGCTTTAACCCTCTACCCCCCCCCCCCCACAACTAACCTACATCCACCCCTTTCTCTTTTTTGCTCTTGAATCTCCCAGCTGATATAAACCCATGGTAGTGAATTATAGTTCAATTAACCTCTTTCACAAAAACTAACCATCATTGTCACCTACTACATGAGAAAAATCTGACAGACACATGGTTTCCATTTCTGTTTCCCTTTTTTCATTTGATTACACAACAGATAAATTGTGTTCACGGTGTAAGCCACAGTGGAATTGCTGTAGATTTTTTTTTTGTGTGGCTTGTGGCGCACTTTTGCTTTAATAGCAGCCTAGTTTGTGCATACAAAATTTTTCAATATTGCCACTTCTAATTCTCTAATTGTCTGACTGCAATAAGAGTCACACTGCACCAAGATTTGGATCAAGGTTTACCCCGAATAACAGGTTCAGTGTGGCTTTACCCTGAATTGTAAATTTTAAAATCTATTAATATTTTATTTTATTTCATGTATCATTTTATTTTCATTTATGCAACTGCTTTATCCAAAGCAGCTTTCAGTGCATTACACGGTATACATTTTTCATCAGTATGTATGTTCCTTGGGATATGAATCGATGATCTTTTGCACTGCTAATGCAATGCTTCACCAATTGACCTACAGGAGCACTATAACTATAATTATAATTATTGAAAGTGCTTTATTATATAGTGGATATTGACCAGTGCTGCTAGCTTTTATCACGTTTCCATTTATGGGTTTAAAGTGCCCTAATTTAAAAATTTTATAGTAATAATTTTAGATATTATTATTGCTAATGAATACCTCGCTTTGGGTATTATAGACCGTGCACGTTTTAATTGGTCCACTAGGAAACATAGTCGTATTACAGATACCATGCTATACAGTAGGCCTAGTAGTACCATAGATTAGTGGAAGTTCATGAGATCTTTAATCAGATCTTTAAATCTTCAGATCTGGATGCTCAGTGGACACTGTTAGCCAGAGTATAGTGCCATGCAATTGCACGTTTCCTATAGGGCTTAAAGAGACACTCCAATTTTTTGAAAATATGCTCATTTTACAGGTCCCCTAGAGTTAAACACTTGATTTTTATAGTTTTGGAATCCATTAAGCTGATCTTCGGGTCTGGCGGTACCACTTTTAGCATAGCTTAGCATAATCCATTGAATCTGATTAGACCATTAGCATCACACTCAAAAACAACCAAGGAGTTTCAAAATTTTTCCTATTTAAAACTTGACTCTTTTGCAGAGCGCCAGACCATAACTAACAGGGGGGCAAGTGGATCACAAACTATGCGCAAAAGTTTAATTATTTTGAACTTTGTCCGCGGCGTCAGAATTATTTATTATTACTTCATATAAAATCTTCCGTTTATTTCAAATGGTCTGTCATGGACCCAGTACCACATATGAGATACTGTTTGAAAGCTTAGACCCTCTACTTTCTGCAGATATGCATTACTTTGAGATATGTTTTACTGTAAGAAAGTTATTTACAATTAATTTACACTATCACCCCCCCCCCTATTTTTTAATATCATTTAATATTCACATATTTCATATTTTTCAAGTATGACAAACATGGGCAAGTCTTATATCAAATGAAAGCTCTCACTCTCAGGAATGATGCTACATCGTTATTTTTGTCCTATTTTCATCACATATCCAACAATCGTCGAATGAAAGTTTCACGTATGTGAAACTTGAGCTTGAACTGCCTCAGATAGCACATATAGCCACAAATGCTACACCATCTTTTCTCTTAGGTCCTACTCTAAAAAACGAGTCCCTTCACAGCATTTTCTTTGGTTGTGTGCATGAATAATCCCTTGCTATTTATTATGTGTGCAAAACAAAAAAATAATATGTATATGAAAAAATGTATTTTCACACCCAAAATAAGAATAACTTTTGAATGCGACATGCTAAAGAGTTCATTCTTCTTTTGGGTGTTTACTGTCTGCTGCTGGTAACAACCAGAACTGTCTGCAGTCTGCTAGAGCACACAGAACCAGAGTTATTCACTTTTAAAGACAGTCTTTACAACACCAAAAAAGACAATTTGGTGTTTCATCATAAAACAACATAAATAACACTATTTGTCACAAACAGCAGCTTTTTATGTAACTTCAAAGGGTTTTCTGCAAAATGATATAAAGATATTGCATTTATTTCACTGTATGTGGTTATGGGAGCACTTCAAATATTTTTAGGCGGACATTAAATACAAAAAGGGTATTATTCCTCCCTTCAGTTGGAGTAGAATAACTTTCGCATAGATTATGATAAAAAATTCATTTTTCCTCTGTAAGCTGACAATTGCTGGAATCAAACAAAACTGTCTGCAGGTTTCGTTACCATTCAGGGCCAGAGTTACACACTTTTAAATACAGACTTTAGAAAAAAAACATTAAAAAGCGCCTATTTATTTTTGTGTCTATTAGAGGACTGACAACACATACAACCATGTTTTCAAGAGTGTTTTATGAAATTTCAAAGGGTTTCCTGTAAAATGATACCAAACTTTTGTATATACACCTCTGCAATGTGGGTATGGGAAGCTTTTGAAATTGGGTAGGCCAAATCCAGGCGAAAATCCCCAAAATAGCCTCAGAGTGTAAGAAGTTAAAACAGTGTCCTGTAGATTTGAAAATTCCACCTAGACCTCTAATCTCCGAGTTTGAGCCAATTGGTGTTTGCATGAAGTCAGATGGAGCAGGCGGTGCTGGTTCGTTCTAAATGTTCTAATATCCATATTTTACACGATCCATAAAATGGCGCGAAACAACACGTTGCTAGTATCAAGTCACAAATATGCTAAAGACGTAAAGACGCATTAGACGCCGCAATACAACCAATCAGAGAAACTGGCCTATTTTAATTAAAGAAAACATATATCAACTATTTCCTCATTTGATTACATTAAAAGTCATGAAACATTCAATGTTTAATTTATTTTAATTATTCTTGATATTAAATTTATAAAAAAACTGTGTAGGGGGGCACAACAACCTGTTTGGGGGGGCAAGGCCCACGAATGATGGACAATAAGCCTATTTTAAGAAAATGTAGAGTGTCCCTTAAAGTGCATCAGAGATGTTTAGTTGCATTACAGTGCCTGCTATAGTACACATAAATGCCATTTTTAGATTGTGGCATATGCTTGCTTGCATGCATGGGTAGCATCTAACTCTGCACTTCTAATGAATCCTAACATCTGCATGTTATATAACTGTGGACAGGGCTTTTTAGAGTGTGGATGAGTGTATTTTTAGAGCCTTGTCTTTTTCATCATGCCTAATGTCTTCATGTTTTAAATCATGCATCTTTTAGTTTGTCGTATTTTTTCTGTTTTTAAGATGCCCTCATTATGTTGCCCTTAAAACACCCCACAATGCTCCACAAGCTCCTTTTTGTCGCAGGGGATGGACAGCAAAGTTTATGTAACTGTGCCTTTTCAAAACTGCTCATTAATGCAGCTTGTGCTCTAGGGGTCACATGGGGTGTTGTTAAAGAAATAAGAAAATAGCAGAGAAACACCCAGCTAGTGTCATTTTTTGTGTGTGATTTACTGTTTTCTACAGAAAATAATGTAAAGAACTTTCTGTGAAAATCTAACTTTGATATCTTGACTGATTAAAGCCATGTTAAAGATTGAAATCAATATAACATAATAGTTGAAATGAAGCTTTAATACTCCTAATCTCATACATGCATTAGATTATGAGACGTTAGGATGGATTTTACAGGAAGGGTCACATATGTTGCTTTTTTAAGTTTACATTTTTGTAGATTCCTCTACATACTAACAGTACAATAAAATAACTCACAGAAGTATTGTTTACACATTGAACACTTACAGTCCTGAGCTGCTGTTTCTGGTTGTTCATCATTGCTTCTGGTTTACTTCTCTAACAAACAGCATACCCAATGCCAAGGCTAGATTTGTCTGTGTGCCAAGCTGTTTGATGTTCATGCCTGGAGTGTTTTCCCAGCCCATGCGGCTGGCAGTGCAGCCTGTGGTATTGTTTGGGGGCTCATGTTATACAGGATGGCTTAGTGGGCTGGGGTGGATAAAGACAACACTGGTGCTCTGTTCCAAAACCCTGAGCTGTCTCCAGTTTCATACAGGGTAGGCAGCCTTTTAAGGCATCACTGACATGAATGCTGTTCCAAATGGTAGGCAACTTAATTATGCTGCCTTTTAAGACAACTCCTACCTGCGCCCTTGTTTTGTTTTTTTGCTAAATTTTAAAGCAGTATCAGACATACTGTATCCTCTTTGCATATAAGTTACTGTAAATATTGATTATATTATGGGGCATTTTCCCGACAAGGTTTAGATATATAGGCCTTAAGCTCAGAATACACAACTCGATTTTTGCAATCCTGATGGGCAACTTCGGTCCTGGAGGGCCGGTGTCCTGCAGAGTTTAGCTCCAACCATAATTAAACCCACCTGAAGCAGCCAATTAAGGTCTTACGCATACTAGAAACTTTTAGGCAGGTGTGCTGGGGCAAGTTGGAGATAAACTTTGCAGGACGCCGACCCTCCAGGACCAAAGTTGCCCATCCCTGCTATAAGATGACCTTTGTGCGACATGGAGTGTTTAAACTTGGGTACAGTACAACAAGCATGTAGACTGTGCGATGATGACACCTATTGAGTTGTAGACTGTTGTGGCTAGGACACACACCCCAGCTGATGGAATTTTACAGTTTTTTTACTTTTTTTACAGTGTTAATGTAAAATTACGGAAAAAATGTATTTGTGTATTGTGGAAAATTTCAGTTATTTATTGTGCCCTTTATTTTATGGTATTTTTTATGCACCAGCTGCCAGAATTTTACAGTTTTTTTACCGAAGTTTTTTTTACAGTGTAGCAATCTTTTATAGAGACATATAAATCGTGCAGTGTATCCCAGGCTTTAGTCCCTTTAAGTTGTTTTTACTTAAAATACATTACTAAAAAGTTACAAAAGAATAAATAAAGATTGTTTTAGATATACGATTTGTGTGCCCTGTACTTTCGCAAGATTCATTTGTTTTGGTTAGTGCAGACAGGCTGGGAAACCGCTAACATATTGTCGTTGGCTTGCTTTGTGTGGACACAGTTCATTAAAAAAATGTTGAGTTCCATTGCTTGAGAATGAGATGCTATCTAAGGCAGTTAATTTCTGTTCATTTTGCTGTCTATAAATCACTAAATACTTTGGAAATTGCAGTGGTTATGGTAATGTTGCTGGGACACATGATATGCGTTTCACTAAATTCTGTACTAAGCTTTGTGATTTGAGATCTGTACAAGTCACGTCAGATTTTCACATGCGGTTTATTACTCACGTAGTTCCTTTTATGCTTGGCATTGAAGCCACTTGGCACACGAGATGAAATGTTGATTTTAACTGGTTTTAATAATGTTCGCAAAACACTGTTACCCTTTCATGTTTACGACTACACATGGCCGTCTTCCATGAACATCCAGTTACAAAGCCTGTTTTGGGTTTGAAACGCATAGGGTATTTGGAATACACAAGGATGTTTTGTTGACATGGGATATGAAGAATAAATTATCTCAAGCACCCGTGTTCGATTTCAGCTGCTCTGCTTTAAATTCACTTAACCCCCTTGAGTATGATTTACAAATTTCATAAATCAAAAACACCACGACTAGTAAGATCCCTTGTGTAGGACAGTTAGCATGTACTATCACATACAAAGCATTTCTTTGTTTTTTGGCAACCATCTGCCACTGTTTGCCTTACTCTTAGCCTTAGGTTTGGCACACGCACTGGGCCTGTGTTTTTTCTCAAGCTCTGAAGGTCCTGTAGCATAATACTTATGCATACCTACACCATCCCATGGGAACGAGTGTGTCTGATGCTCCATAGTTTCATGAGCGTTTTGCTCCTCCCTGGCCTGAAATTTAATAATCCATTAAGGGAGGTTATGTAACACCAGCCATGCTAATGTGTTCAGTTTGACATTGGGTGGGCCCATTAGGCTAGCAGCGATTCCCAGTGCTGTTAGATTGATGGATTTGACCCATTCACTGAAGTCCCCTTTGTGAATATTGCATTACAGCCAGTTGGCCTTGGAGGCAGGTACTCTGCTGTTTGCATTGCATGTTGGTTGTCCAGATGCCAGGACCTGTATTGGATGGAACTATTTGAATTATTTGTCCGATAATGCCAAGCATCAATACAGGAACGCTTTGCCGGAATGATAAACGGACCAGTTGTATCTGAGGCATTTCTCATGGAGATCTCCGCGGTGCAGGTGACATCATTACGATGAAGCAACCGTGCATCAGAAAAGCTCGTGGAGCTAATGCGGTGTACGTTTCTTTGTTTCACCAGCTCGGTCAGTGTTGGGAATAATACATCTGTCAAAGCTTAATTGTGCCAGGGATATTTCAGGAACACAGAACAATGTCTACACCGGCTGCCTGTAGATAAGGCAATGCTTGATACAGTGGGGGAGAACGGTTATCCTCTCGAAATTAAGTAGGAAAATAAATGACAAAATGAGCTGCCTGTTGTGTCTGAAACCTACAAATCTTCACCTGCTCACAGCACGTCCCACTGTACCTGCATGGATTCATGCTGTCCTGTTTGATCTGTCACCCCAAACTACAATATCCCCTTCTACCCCATTCCCTCCGAAAAATCCAGCTTTAATCATGTGAAATTCATGAGAACAGCAGCAGGAAGGTTAACTAGATGTTGCGTAAAACCCGATCGCTTACATTGCGCTTCTGTTTTATCTCTACTGGGCCAGATGCCGCCAGCTTATTTCTTCTTTGTTATTCCGACATTTGATTAATTTGACTATTTTGAATATTAAATTGTGCCAGGGTGCTGACATTTACCCATGTCAGTCTTTGGACTGTTTAATCCCTCAAAATCCATGCCTTTGTAATTCCCATTCTTCTCTTTGGTCCATTATTATGGGAAGTCATTGAGATGGAAATGGAACTGAGGAGAAGGTCTTCCAAATAGGCATAAATGGTAGCTTTGTTCCTTCTGTTGGAACAATAACTGGGTTATAATTGTGGGATGTGTTTGGCCAACAAGTTGGAATGATTCCACTGCTTCTTGTTGACTTCATTACAAGACTTCATTGGTTGATGCACCAAACCGCACGCATCAAAGTCATCATTTAATCACTTTGAAAGACAAAAAATATATAAAGTGGTTTGTTATTTTTTTACAGTGGAATTTGCCTTTACTTTGCCATCAATGGTGTAATCAGATTCAATGGATTATGCTAAGCTATGCTAAAAGTGGTACAGCCAGACCTGGAAATCAGCTGAATGTATTCCAGAAAGGTAAAAATCAAATGTTTAACTCTAGGGAAGCTGGAAAATGAGCATATCTTAAAAAAAAAAGTGGTGTGTCCCTTTAAATAATGCATATTAGGACCTCCTTAAAAGGTACCTTTATGTCATTTAGTAACAAGACATGCAAAAAGCAATCACTTGCCCCTTAAAGGGACATTCCACTTTTTTGAAAATATGCTCATTTCCAACTCCCCTAGAGTTAAACATTCGATTCTTACCATTTTGAAATCCATTCAGCTGATCTCCAGGTCTGGCACTAGCACTTTTAGCATAGCTTAGCACAATTAATTGAATCTGATTAGACCATTAGCATCACGCTAACTACAGAAGAGTCAAGTTTTAAATAGGAAAAATATTGAAACTCTTTGGTTATTTTTTAGCGCGATGCTAATGGTAGTGTTGTAGTCAAGACCATCTAAACCGAGACCAAGTCATGACCAAGACCAAGACAGGCCGAGAACGAGACAAGACCAAGACTTTAAAGGGTCGAGACCAAGTCAAGACCAAGACCCAGACAGGCCGAGACCAAGTCAAGACTAAGACCAGTGCAAGTCACTGCATTAAAACACTTATGATAAAATGTGGAATATGCATATGATTAGGCACTTCTTGTCTGTATGTGTGCGTGTGCGTGCGTGTGTGTGTGTGGGGGGGTGCGTCTGTGTGTGTGTGTGTGTGTGTGTGTGTGGGTGTGGGTGTGTATGCTATCAGTAAAGTTAATAAAATAATTAAAGCCATTGCAGATATGTGGGAATTTATCTTTGTCTATAAGCAAATAAAAGTGAACAAACACCAAAGAGCTGAAATCAACGTAACCATTTATTCTGAACTGTCTTTCCATGGCTTGCCATCCACTTAACACAATGCAGGTGTTTTTAGTATTAAAATTAGAAAAATTGTCATTGGGAGAAACTAAAACAATGATTAAACAATGCCAACATCATATGCCAAATCTTAATAAACTGCATAAAATTAATGATAAATAAATTCGTGATGTGTTATCAGTTGTGGTCTTGACCGGTCTTGAAATAAAATTCAGTGTCCTCTTTGTCTTAGACCGAGACGAGACCGAGTAAAAATGCGGTTGATTCCGAGACGAGACCAAGACCTTTAAAAAGTGGTCTTGAGACCGGTCTCAAGATCGAGGCCGGTCTCAAGAACTACAACACTAGCTAATGGTCTAATCAGATTAAATGGATTGTGCTTAGCTATGCTAAAAGTGGTACCGCCAGACCCGGAGATCAACTGAATGGATTCCAAAACGGTAAAAATCAAATGTTTAACTCCAGGGGACCTGAAAAATAAGCATTTTTTTTTTTTTAAGTGGAATGTCCCTTTAAGGCTGACCTCACATTAACTTAGCTGATTTCTTATGTAATCGAGTGAGAGAGAATAAATGAAAAACAGAGAGAGAAAGAGAATAAGGAATAGGCCAGATTAAAGGAATCGTTCACACAAAAATAAAATGACTTCATTATTTACTTTCATGTCATTCTAAATCTATGTATATGATTTTCTTTCAACATAAAAGGAGAATTTTTAAATCATTTACCGGTTGCCCTTTTTCATGTTGTGAATGGGGACTAGAGCTTTCAATCTCTATAAAAGTCCATCTGACTGTGTCATATTCTAGCTCTTCTGAAGTCATCTTAAAGCTTTGTGTGACAAAATTGAAGCCATTACCAACGGACTGATGACTGCACATTCCACTGCCTTTTGATTTCCTCATTGTAGCTTTTATCCGTGCTGTCAAACAAAACAACACATCCAGTGTATTCTTCTGTCCTTCTCCTCCTACTCAACAGACAATGGCAGAAATCTGGGGTCACTCCGAAACAGAACATGTCCCCCAAAGCTCTCCACAGTTCACTGAGGCGCTGCAACCCCTGATAATATATAGGGTAAAAAAAAGAGGCCACCAGGCTTGAACAGGACATTAAAGGAGACAATAAATGATTCCGAAATCGATCTGACCTTTTCAGCAAATATATTCAGCTCTACAGAATCCGCCTGCTTTGGATAACTTGTCGCAAGTATCCATCTGGGACGGCCAGCAGAACAGATGCCATCCTCAACTTGGTCTCTCCATCATGGAATTTAATAGGCCATAACCATAAAAGCGGGGACACTGGCTGTGCCCGGGGGAAATCAACAGTGTGCTAGGCCAAATAGTTAGAAGCTGAATGTGCGAGAGGGAGAAAGACAGAGGCTGTCCATAACCTGATGCTATGCTATTGTTTTTAAATCATGCCAGACTGTCACCAACACAAGATGTGTCTCCTATAATAAGACTGAAGTTTCTCTGTCAAAATGAAGAACAATAAGATTTTTCGCGTACACCTGCCACTAAGTAATTTTGTAATTGTGCGCTTTGATCCATTTTGTGCTATATTGCTTTCAAAAGCATAACGTGGTAATTGAGTTAGTAAGTGATGAAGGTCTAATTAGTCTCAGTCCAGCACTTACACTGAGTGATTTTCTTTACCCATGTAATGAGCTGAGTTTTTATGTTGGAACATGTTACTAATAGGGCAGTACATACATTTCCTGCAGCTATTTTGTCATAGTTAAACAATAATTTTGTTAAGACTCACACAGCTGTAAATTATACTCACAAACGAGGACATCCACACAACCTCGGATACACATAAACTAATGGGTCTTTATACTTTAGTAGCTTTGCTTTGTTTCATATACACTGTCAGATAAATGGTAAAAAAATGGTCCAAACTGTCACTGCGGTAAAAAAAATCCTAATATGTACCACTTAGGTGCAGAAATGTATACATATGTGCCTTTGAGGTATTAATAAGCACTTAAAGGGTAAGATTACCAGGGCCCCAAGGGAAGAGAGAGCCATTGAAAAGTCTGGAATATATTTTATTTTACCTGGATATTTTCATTTCCTAATTAAATTTCATAATATATGTCAGATGAAATGTAAAGATTGTCTATTGCTGAATAACTGTTTGACTGACTACATTTTGTATAAGTAAAAAGTAATATAAAGTCTCATGGTCCCACCACTTGCTAATGCGCCAAATGGTTTAGTCCATCTGCACACGCATTTTGTTTATGTTCGTCTGTTAAAATTGTCTTTCTCAAAGAAAGTTAAATCAGGCCACCAAAGGTGAGCACAAACTAGAACACTAAATCTATATTGCTAAACTGTTTGATTATCCCCGCGATTATTAATGCTAAAAATGAACTGAGACAACCCATTAAAAAGCAGAACATACTTTCCGGTGATAATTTGGTTATAGGCTACATGCAGTATGAGGTAAAAGACTAAATAAATAAACTGTATACTAACAATGCTGTTTGCATAAAAAAACACAGTTATAATAGCCTAATTTGAAACATGTTTATTTAAATGAATAGGCTATAATATCTTAAATTAGCAATAATAGGCTAATCAGTGTCATAGGTAGCTTGGTAGTTCATCGGTAGCTTAACTACATATCATGTCAACATTATATTATAAACGCCAGTGGGCATGTACTGGGGAATAAACTTCAGTCTAAGCTATACACAGCATGTAAGCAATAGCATTTGTTCCCTTTCAGTCGGTCACTACGATGTCACGTCGTAACCGACGAATTGGGAACTCGCTTAGGGTGTTTTCACATATACACTGTTTAGGTCGGCCCAAATGACGTGTCGCTCCGAGTACGGTGCGTTTGGATCAGTGTGAACACAACAGCCGCACTCGGGTGCGCACTAAACGGCCGCTCCGAGACCGCTCTAAACAGGTGGTCTCGGAGCGGCTGTCGCCGAACTCTGGTACGACCCACCTGTGGTGTGAACACTGCCGGACCTCGGGCCGAACCAAATACAGGAAGTTCTCCACATGTTTGAGCCACTGGGCTTCCGTTGTGACGTGAGCCGGGTGTTATATTGTGGGTTAACAACAAACAAGCCAGTCCTAGTCTGTTGCAGAGATTCGCTGTGTCCTTTACGTTTGAGCTGATGATTTTATAAATGCATAGCTGTCCTCCACACACAAATAGTGACATTACGGGCTTTTTAGCAAACGGCTCCGTGAGAAGGGCTTTAATAGAACAGCTATGCAATTTCGCGTTAAAGCAAAGAAACTTCGCAAAGACGTGCATCGTTTATCTCCACATCTTGATAGCTGCGCTCTCCCTGTCAGGCTGGTTGTCGTGGAAACGTGGGGTTGGTCATGAGACGGTAAGAGCTGTCAAAGACCAATGACAGCGCTGACCGTTGTCACATGGTGTACGGTGCGGCATTTCGAGTAAAGTAAAAAATATATATATGTGAACACGGACCGCACTAACTGAAAAATGATACAATGTATTTTGGTGCACTCCGAGGCCGCACCACGGTGCGCACCAACATATGTGAAAACAACCTTAGAGAGACCAATCTGCTTCGTAAACTACTAAAACGCCAATGAACTTGGCATTGAGGTATTTGCATAATGCTGACGCCACCCCGCCAGGTGCGTATATAAGCAGCAGGTGCAAATATGGAAATTTGCTTTGTTTCACTGAGAAAGCCGGAAAGTGTGACCGGCCGATAAACAGCAGGGAGCAGCCCTGTGGCGACGGGACGTGACGTCTCCGTTCCCTTCCTTCAAGGAACGTGGGTTACATACGTAACCGAGACGTTTCGTTTTGCCTTTTTTCTCCAAATAAAAATAAACTAGTGACACAAGTTTTGTTTGTCTTTTATTATGAATGGAGCTTTTTGTTAATGTACAAAACTAAATTTTATGCCTTAAAGTAATAAGGCATAATAAAAATAAATGTTCTTAGTAATGTAAAAATGTAATGTCTTGTTCATTCAGCAAAATAAAATATGACTGAATCAAGTCTTGTTTGGTTATCATAGTTTGTTCATGTAATGATTAGAAAACTAAAATGGAAAAATGGGGGGCCCATCAGGACTGCCTTTGCATAGGGCCCGGGACCTTTTGCTACGCCCAGGCCCAGATTAACACAGTGAAGTGCCCCAGGGTGACCAAATTTCAAGTGCCCCCCTCCCAAAAAAATTATACATTATATTATATATATTATAATGAACTCTTGTCATTCAGGGCTCCAGACTAACTTTTTTAGGAGCACACTGTAGCCCCAGATTGAAGATTTTAGGAGTGCCAGTTGAAAATTTAGGGCACACCTTAAATCAGCCTGCAATGCAATTATTCAAATTTTTACAAAATAACTAAATTACTGAAAAATACTAAATAGACTTAACTCTATGCAGTTGCTGCACATGTCATTATGCACAATTGATGAAACTTTTAGAATAGGAAAATGCTAATTCACTAATTCTAGGCATAAGATACATACAATAAGTTATATACAGATTACAGCATACTGTTATGAGATGAGCGGCAGGGCAATCTACATACTTGTCCTTTACACGTTTCTCATCTTTTATCTTTTTTCCTAAACTGGGCACTGATGTCTGAGACCTTTATTCTCATCTATAATGTTGTTGGTGTTAAGCCTAAAAGTTCTCCCGCTCTCTTTGTCTCTCATCTCTGCAATGTTTAATTTTTAATCCACGCCAGCTCGTCTCCTCACGGTTCTGAGTGAGATGTGTTGACCTTACCCTGGCTGCGTAGACCCATCGGTACAATCAACTGAGCGCATGGTAAAATAAAACGATATACGCGTCATGCAAATGAGTGTTTAAAACCCAATCGCGCATTCCGTAGTTTTGTCACGGGTGCCGCACTTACTTGTAAAAAAAAATCATTTTGGCCGCAATCTGGAGCCCTTGGTGCCCCCCATTGCCTGGTACCCCAGGGCACTCGCCCAATTCCGTCTATGGATAATCTGGCCCTGGCTACGCCCCTGACTGTATACCTTTGATTTGATGTGCCTGTAAAGTCATTGCCTTATATGGCAGTGAGGCAACAGCTTCCTAAGCTTTTATGCATCAAGTGGAAATATTGTTATAGAAATTGGGTAACAAAATAATCCTATGATGACTTACTTCTTCACATATAGTAAATTATTCAAATCTATTCCCTGTGCCTATATAGGCATGTCTAAACTACACTTGTACACAACATGATCTTACGGAAAGTCGTGTTGTAGTTATGCAAAATTTGATCAATTTATTGGTGCCCATGGCACAAATTTCAGCTTTTTCGTGCCTTGAGCACGAATGTCCTTTTCGTGATATTCGTGATTTCGTGATTTCTATAAATAGTTTCTAGTCTCCATGACATGAATTTCTTTTTCGTGTCATTTTATGTATTGTTTTCTCTTGTTTTCCTAATTTCAAATCATTGTAGCTTGGGGTTAGATTTGGGGTTTGGGTTAGGATGTACTTTTATGTATTGGTTTCTATATGTTTTTCTTCTGCTTTTAAAACTATTGTTGCTTGGAGTTGGGGTTAGAGTTGGGGTTTGGGTTAGGATGTCTAAAATGTAACAGAAAGTGATTCTAACCCCAACCTCAAGTGACAATGGTAAGAAAATAGGAAAAAACAATGAGAAAACAATACATAAAAATGAAACAAATAAGAAAGTTGTGCAACGCACACGAAAAACTATTAATAGAAATTTGTGCGAGTGTCACATCAAAGACATTTGTGCTCAAGGCACGAAAAAAGCTGAATTTCATGCTGTAGACAGGAATAAATTGATTTTGCGTGAGTATAACACATGAGATCAGTCTGCTTGTACACATGTCCCTGCCCATATTTATAGTATGCATACTATAAGATGAGGCATTTCTGTACACTGTGACCTCATCGTGTTCAAACCTTCATGTCAAAGCTAAGGCCGATTGCTTACTATTCAGGGTTGAGCGCAAGAGATGATACTTTCATCTGATACTGTCAGTCAAGCAAGGGATATTGACAGGTGAAAAAATTATCATCGGCCCTTTACCCCTCAATATAATTGCACATGGTATGCATAGCAATGGAGATGAAGGGATATTTAAACTGTGATCCTATTTGCGAGCACATTATTATGCATTACTTTGCTACAGGTCACCTCAATATATATACATATATGATCGCACAAATACACTGTAAAATTGCTGTTAATACCCGTTAACGTCTTTCAAACAACCCACCAGACTGATTGCTTCTGGATTATATTTAGGTTTTCCATGACTGATCCTCGGGAATACATCACTTTAGGGTATCATTGAAGTAAATGGGGGTGGGGTGCCGAATGAGGTCTGACCCGGAGACCTCATTAGACAGCAAAAGAGTGAGCCTGAGGTTGCAGATTGAGATGAATTACAGCAATTGGCCATGATGAGATCTCAAAGAACATAGTGAAGAACTGACTGCTTTGTTTGAAGGGATGAGAAAGATATCTGCAGAGTTCAGAGATAATGTATGGATGCCTTTGTGTCCATGTTGCACAGAACGAATACTCGGGGGAAACCTTCCATACCAACAAGACTGATTAGTTGTAATTTCACGGGATGATCGCCAAAGAGTACCGTCAGATTGGATTAGGTTTAACCCAATCAGAGCTCTGTATTACAGGCCACTGCATGGATGTGTATATGTGTGTGGCTCCCAATATCAAGCCTTTGTGGTTTCATTACCACCTGATACAACAAACGCATCTACCTCGCTGCCATAAAGATTTCTTATAAAGATGATGGAAGCCGTGGTATGAAATAGGGGGGAGGAGGGCAAAAGGATCTAAATAGGTTTTTTAGCCTGTCCTCCACTGATAGTAGGCTAAAGTGCATCCACACAGCAAGCTATAAAACAGTGTTCATCAGTTTCACATGTTCTGTTTTTTAACTGCAGTGACGTTTGGCCCCAGGCTACAATTTCTTTAGAAACAGACTAAATAACATCTTGATGAAAAATCTGAACGTACAAGAATGTTTGTGTGACTGATAAGGCTTGGGGTTGAAAGTATCAGTAGTTCAGTATAAAAGCAGATTTAAAAAAAAGTTTTAATAGAAAAACTAATGTGATCGTGTGTATTAGTATGTTCTAGTATATTTCTGTTAAAGGAATAGTCTACTCATTTTCAATATTAAAATATGTTATTACCTTAACTAAGAATTGTTGATACATCCCTCTATCATCTGTGTGCGTGCACGTAAGCGCTGGAGCGTGCTGCGACGCTTCGATAGCATTTAGCTTAGCCCCATTCATTCAATGGTACCATTTAGAGATAAAGTTAGAAGCGACCAAACACATCAACGTCTTTCCTACCCAAGACGAGTAGCCACACGAGCAAGTCTGGTGGTACAAAACAAAACGTAGCGCTTTTCCAAGCGGATTTAAAAGAGGAACTATATTTTATGGCGTAATAGCACTTTGGGGAGTACTTCGACTCGCCTGAAAAGTCCGCTCTCCTTCTCCCTCTCATAATGGGAGAGGGAGGGTGTTACTGTGCCGAGTCGAAGCACTCCCAAAAGTGCTATTACGCCATACAATATAGTCCCTCTCTTTAATCCACTTAGAAATGCGATACGTTTTATTTTCTACCACCAAACTTGCTCGTATAACTACTCGTCTTAAATAGGAAAAACGTTGATGTGTTGGTCACTTCTAACTTTATCTCTAAATGGTACCATTGAATGAATGGGGCTAAGCTAAATGCTATCGAAGCGTCGCAGCGTGCTCCAGCGCTTACGTGCACGCACACAGATGATAGAGGGATGTATCAACAATTCTTAGTTAAGGTAATAACATATTTTAATATTGAAAATGAGTAGACTATTCCTTTAACTTTAACGGACATTTTTTTTGAAAATATACAAATTTTCCAGCTAAACATTTGATTTTTACCATTTTACCATTTTGGAATCCATTCAGCTGATCTCCGGGTCTGGTGCTACCACTTTTAGCATAGCTTAGCACAATCCATTGAATCTGATTAGACCATTAGCATTGCGTTAAAAAATAACCCAAGAGTTTGGTTATTTTTCCATCTTTGGAGATGACACAGTAAAACTTGCAAAATCGTTAAAGATGCAACTAGAAAGAAATAATAAAAATCAAAATAAGAAGAAACTGAACCACGTGTGACAGCCACATTTCGGTTGTATTCAGGTCCTCACAAGGGACCTAAATTTGAATGTGAGCAACATTCATCTTCCATGCACTTTGAAGACTTTGCTGAAAAATCTTTCCAACCTTTCCTTTTTTTTGTTGAATTTTCACTTTTTACACTTTAACGGTTGTTGCATTTGAGCTCTTCATATACAGTTAGGCTAAAAAAACTTCACTGTAAAAAATCCTTTGCTGCCTTTTTTGTTAATAAACTACGATTTACAAGTAATTTCAACCTACTTTTATTTATCTTGACAAGAGATGAGTTGTTATAACTACAGATGAGTATCTTATAAAATATAGTTGAAAAAGTCAACTTCATTTTATAAGTTGTAGCAACTTATCTCTTAATAGTATATAAATAGTAGTAAGTTGACATGACTTGTAAATACACTGTAAAAAGTGAAAAGTTGGGTCAACTTAAAAAAAGACTTCAATTCGTAGCATCGCGCTAAAAAATAACCAAAGAGTTTCGATATTTTTCCTATTTAAAGCGAAAATAGTCCCCTTGGTTACTTTCAATAGCAGGGGACTATTTTCGGGCAGTGCGTAATATCACTACGCCTGCTGCAGCCACGTTACATCGGCAAAGTCCTTGATTATTATGCCAGAATGAGAGTATAGTCCTAGCAATATCTGCCTAGAAAATCACAACTTTTAATTTTCTGTCGGTCTTAATACATGATGTAACTACAGAAGAGTCAAGTTTTAAATAGGAAAAATATCGAAACTCTTTAGTTTATTTTTGAGTGCAATGCTAATGGTCTAATCAGATTCAATGGATTGTGCTAAGCTACGCTAAAAGTGGTACCACCAGCAGTGCCGGGTTAAGCCTTTGTGAGGCCCTGGGCTAACGCTGGTTTGAGGCCCCCCAATATACACTGAAAAAAATAAAGGCTGGATTTACTAAAAAATATACTGCCCCATTGCTTAATTTTTTTTAGTAAAACTTACTGAAAAAGGGGGATGCAAAAAACGATGCCCTGTCTATATTTTTTAGTAAATCCAGTGTTTTTTTACAGCGTATGTGCAACATTAAATGGCTAAAATTATTTAAATAAATTAAACAATATTATCAAATAATTTTACAATCAAAAACAGCCCAGAAAATAAAATTTATTAAATGCAACTCACAACTAAAAGTGCTTCTGTCTGTTCTTCTTTAAATATAATTCCTCAATTAAATTATTAAAATCAAGTTGACGCAAAAGTAGGCTAAAATTATTTAAACAAATTAAACAATATTATCAAGTAATAATTTTACAATTAGAAATAGCCCAGTAAATAACATTAATTTAATAAAACTTACAACAAAAAGTGCTTCTTTCTGCTCTTCTTTAAAGAGAATTCCTCAATTAAATAATTAAAATCAAGATGATGCAAAAGTAGGCTGAAATTATTTAAATAAATTAAACAATATTATCAAATAATTTTACAATCAAAAACAGCCCAGAAAATAACATTTATTAAATGCAACTCACAACTAAAAGTGCTTCTGTCTGTTCTTCTTTAAATATACTTCCTCAATTAAATTATTAAAATCAAATTGACGCAAAAGTAGGCTAAAATTATTTAAACAAATTAAACAATATTATCAAGTAATAATATTACAATCAGAAATAGCCCAGAAAATAACATTTTTTATTAAAACTTACAACAAAAAGTGCTTCTTTCTGCTCTTCTTTAAAGAGAATTCCTCAAATAAATAATTAAAATCAAGTTGATGCAAAAGTAGGCTGAAATTATTTAAATAAATTGAACAATATTATCAAGTAATAATTTTACAATCAAAAACAGCCCAGAAAATAACATTTATTAAATCCAACTCACAACTAAAAGTGCTTCTGTCTGTTCTTCTTTAAAGAGAATTCCTCAATTAAATCATTAAAATCAAGTTGACGCAAAAGTAGGCTGAAATTATTTAAATAAATTAAACAATATTATAAAGTAATAATTTTACAATTAGAAACAGCTCAGAAAATAACATTTATTAACCAACTAAAAGTGCTTCTTTCTGCTCTTCTTTAAAGAGAATTCCTCGACTAAATCACCAAAATCAAGTTGACGCAAAATGTCACTCACTTGACATTAATGTATGTAATTAAATTATGTAATTAAATTAAACAATAGTATCAAGTTATAATCTTACAAATCAGAAAATAAAATTTATTAAATACAACTCACCACTAAAATAGCGAATTTCTGTTCTTTTTCCAAGAGAATTCCTTAACTAAATCATTAAAATCAAGTTTATGCAAAATGTTTTACTCACTTGACAACCTCAGTTTATCCCAATTTCGAAAATGACCTTTCTCCCGAAGCATTCAACACAAGGATGGTGAGAAAGATTCTTATAATGCAATTTACACACTGGGAAAAGCACACTGGAACAGTAAACTGAACAAGCTCCTGTAGTTGCTGTTCGAACTGAAAAAGTGCCGAAGATCCTTTTTTGCGAAATGTATAACGTTTTAAACAGAAGTAAAGATAAAACAATCATGCATTAGGAAAATTAATAATTGCTTTATTTATTGTATATTTTCTATAGGTGTGTAAAACCATATTTTGGCGGATTGTTTTAGCCTACTTTCATTGTTTCACGAGATTGCCTGCCTATATTTAGTCATAATTATTAACGGTAAACGAACTTGGCTTGCTGTTTTTGAAGCCAGCTCGACCTTAGATCAGGTTCGAGCCCCAAGTTTAAGTGAAGGAGGAGATGATGAGGAGAGATGCCAGAAGAATTTCGGCCGGGTGCGGAGGCAGAGACTCCCGTTTACGATATGATTCTAATGATGATTGACACTGTTTAGGTTCCTTTCAAACCTACGCTAAAAGTGTACCTGTTAAAATATTATTACTACAGTTAAAGAGTTTATTTTTATCATGGTGTCACGATTGCTGGATAATTCTGAAATTACTTTTCAGTCATTTGGGATGTTACCAGGTTGAACGTCTTCACGTATACATGATTTGCGAGGTACATTTGGAAATGATTCATAAATAATACCTCTGTGCTCATACTCAAACTCTAAAGACAGCAATGTGATTGCTGATGCGCTGGGAGAGAGAGAGAGAGAGAGAGAGAGAGAACGAGAGACCGCAGCCTTGTACAAGAGTGGAAATGATCGATGTTATTTGAAGTCGGCTCTTAAAGGACAAAATATCCCATAAGCTATTACGTAGCTATTATACAAATTTTTTCAGAACATTCTTGCGACCCAGTGGTTGGGGGCCTCTGCTCTAGGTAGCGCTACGCATTACGTCAATCAAAATGTTTTTAAAAACTCTAAATAGAATTGTCTCGGAGGCCCCCTAGTGTTCGGGGCCCTGGGCTGCAGCCCATGTTGCCCATTAGGATAACGCGGCCTTGACCACCAGGCCCGGAGATCAACTAAATGGATTCCAAAATGGTAAAAATCAAATGTTTAACTCTAGGGGAGATAGAAAATGAGCATATTTTCAAAAATAAGTGGAAGGTCCCTTTAAAGTGAGATAAATTAAGTTCAAAAAATTTGAAGTTACCAATTAAAGTAATTTTTTAAGTTGATCCAACTTTTCACCTTTTCAGTGTATTTTAATTTTACAAATATATAAAAAGCGAAGGTTTCTCTTATTGTAATCCCACCTGTTAAAATAATCATGACCATAAAAATCACAAGTATGTTTAATTTGTGATTATTGCTGTAAAGGACAGATTAAAATCTAAACCTTCAATATTCAAGTGTTAAACTTTTATTCATGAAAATACTGAAATGAATGATTTTATTGACACAATGCTTTATTATTCATAACTGTGGATAAGATATGTGGCGGTATGTTTACATTTACACTTATGCTCCTGGCAGACTTACAGTGAGCTTAAAGTAAATGATAAAAATATACGTTTGTGTCTCTTTGTATCTCCACATGCGCCAAATGTTACGTGCCAGCTGTTCTCTTGTGTGCACACTGCTTCTTTGTTCCGTACTAAATCCAGTCTGCTTAAGCCAACCAAGCAGAAAACTTTACCAGTCTGGCTTCACCGCTTGTTTTCACAAGCCACTAAAATACCTACTATAAACCCAACACCTTCATTACGCTTGCGGGCAGAGCAAAACCCCACTGCCTCTTTTCTCTGCTAATGGTACTTTATCTTTGGTCAGGTTATTTAATACCTATAAGGCCCTATAAAATCTTTTTTGATCTTAAATTCTATTCTTTATACATACATTAACTTCCAAAACATCATAAATGTCATCTCCAATAACATTAGGGCTGCTTTGTGCATACAAAGCTAGCTTTAGCTAGAGCTTTAATAGATCGTATTGATAGGTTGATAACACCTGCAAGCCAGGGGTGAGGCAATGACTAATTTATTAGGCTTTAATTGCCTCAGTCATGTTTCCAATACATTGTAGGTGAGAACAACAAGAGTCTCTCAGCTTTAGATCCTATATAAAACTGACAACATGGCACACAGGTGAACATGCTTCTAGGATATGTAACCTTTGTTTTTGTTGATTTGTGGTTTAATCTCGATCACAGTTTATACCTCAAGAAATCTGAAAGGTCAACCAAGTTTCCAGAGGCCTTCAGGTACCAGTGACAGCTGTTAATAAAAACTTTAATTATGAATAGGACTTCGGGGGGCATTTGATGACCTTATTGCTGTATTTACAATTACGTTACAGCTCTGCCGGGCTGTGTTTGGTGTGTAGGTGAATAGAGAAACTTTGACCTCAAGGCTGTCTTCAATGCTCTCAATCCCATTAGGCAGGGCTGAGAAGGTCTGGTTTTAATTTGTCGTATTGGGGATTGAATTGGATACGTAGCACAAAGCCATCTGTGTGAGCAGAAGCCGCATCGGTTGTTGGTTTGATTGACCGTTTTGGGGGATTGTCAGATTGTCAGTGCGCTGCCTAAAGGGACAGACTACCCCAGTGGTGGGTATCATCATCAACATCATCATAATCGTCAACACCGTCATCATCATCAATGTCAGCTAGGCACAGCATGGGGTTGGAGTTTGATTAAAACTGACCCAATACAGGCCTGATCATAATCTTCAATCATCATCAACTCCCATTGTATCCCCCCGCCTCACCTGTTCTGTGTTCCTTGCGCTATGTGGAGCTTTCCGATCGATGGCTCCACCAAACAATGTCAAAATGTGTGCAAAGATGATCCCTGGAAGCTAGAGAGGATGCATAATGACCCAGCAAGTCCTTTCTTCCATCTTTCTTTATTCTCTTTCTGTCCCATACCTTCCTCGCCCTGTCTGGGCTCCTGCTGTTGGGAGGCTATTAACTTGACGCCACTCTGTGGGGTGTGGGGTTAAAAAATGAGTGCAAGAGCCCCCTTGCTGTATCAAATTGACAGCAGATTAAGTCCTCAGTCTTTCACTGGCATAAGAATCTATCTTCACGAAGTAATATGTAGGGTTGACAAGTTACTGAGAACTTTCATATTTTCTGTCCAGCCCTCTTCTCTGGCCTTCCATCACCATGTCTATTCAATCTTATGGGTTTTTTATTCTCTGGAGACCATGTCGATGACCTGCCTTGCATAGCAAGCAGAGATGTCGACGGACAACCCCAGTGACGTGCGGAAAGGATGCTGTGGCAGGTCCCTACCTGCAGAGACAAATGGGTTGCATTACTCCCGTGTGCTCAAACCTAGAACACAGACTAGACAGGCTCTGAAAAATTTCGGCCACAATGGGTCCTTCATTTTCTTCTACTCAACTTTTCTCTTTTTCTCAGCCCTGTAGCCTATCTTTAAATTAAGTCTTTCTTCCAGGTACACTTTTCATCAGGCGGCTGATCTTGGCCTCTTATCTCGACCTCATCTCTTCACAAGCCAAATTTCACACCCGACTGGACACCATTTTCTACCCCACTACAGAGACGGACGTGGAGGGACAGCAGAAGAGGAAGATTCCTTTGTGTTCTAACATGTATCTCGGTTCAGCTTAGGAGTGGGTTGAATGAAATATTTAAGATTCAGCACTATTTCAAGGTCATTGGTAAATAAATTCATGACGTTGACCATGATAACTTTGTAAAGGTCAGATTTAATTGCCTCCATTAAAGCACACATTTTGGAAAATTCTGAAATCATCCATCGGATAACCTACCATTTCTCACGGAAAGTCATGTTATCGTCACGAAATATTATACTTAGACTTAGAAAACTTTAATGTCCCTAAGAGGCAAGATGTACAGTAGGCATATAACACATAATCCACAAAACAAACATTGAACCAACATCTCAGCGCTATTTATCTAACACATCAATAAATAGAATACAATAAAGAGTATATTGCACAATGTCATATATAAATAAAATAAACATAAAAACTACTCCACGTTATCCCACTGCACATCTATTCCTTCAGTCATTCAATCATACTACTCCTTATTTTATTGGATTATTGACATAGGAATAAATAAGTGTTTTGCTTGGTTAGTTAAAGTGGATGGGTTGTGTCCATGCAAACCATATCTGCCTTCTGTACCAATCTGGTCAAATATATTTAGTACAGGTCTACCTGTTACCTACTTATTATATTTCCACATGTTTTAACAATCTTCCCCAATTTGTTCCTATGTGTGATTTTGGAATGTCCATACCAACATTCAATACAGTAGGAGAGAATACTCTCAATAAAAGACTTGAAATTTTGATTAATGTATTTAAAATTTAAATACATTTTTAAATATTTGATTAATTTATTCATGTGCAAGACACACATTTTTGCTGTTTTTCGTGCGACTGAGCACAAATGTTTTTTTCACGTCACTCAGCACAAATTTCTATAAACAGTTTTTCGTGTCCGTAGCACGACTTTCTTTTTCATGTCTTTTTATGTATTGTTTTCTCATTGTTTTTTCCTATTTTTAAATCATTGTCGCTTGGGGTTAGGGTTAGATTTGGGGTTTGGGTTAGGATGTACTTTTATGTATTGGTTTCTACATGCTTTTGGGTTAGGGTTAGGTCAGGGTTAGGGTTAGGTTAGGGAAAGTCGTGCCACAGCACAAAAAACTGTTTATAAAAAATTCGTGCTGAGTGACACGAAAAAGACATTTGTGCTCAAGGCACGGAAAACAGTGGAAATTTGTGTCCCGAACATGAATAAATTAATCAAATATTAGTGACTATAACATGACTTTCCGTGAGATTTGGTTGGGGATAACATGGATGACCAGGTCAAACTTCCGAAGAGTATGTATGACAGAACAGATACTAAGAATGTGTGAAATTCATGTAACCTTTTTTTTCAGTTTTTAAGAAAAAATCATTTGTATTGGGTTTCATTTGAAGCAATTTCACTAGGGGTCTGAGAACTTTGGATCCCAAATCTAAATAATAGTATAAAAATGGTTTGTTGTGTAGCAGAAAGGTTTTGTGGATGTTAAAGATTCTTTGGAACCATACAGCCAGCACAAACCTTCATTTCAAGGGTGTATACACTGTTAATACAAACTTTAATTATAAATAGGACCTCGGGGGGCATTTGATGATCTTATTGCTGTATTTGCCATTATGTTACAGCGCTGCTTGGCTGTGCATTTGTGTGTAGGTGAATAGAGAAAACCACCTCAAGGCTGCCTTCAATGCTTTCAATTCCATTAAGCAGAGCCAAGAATGTCTGGTTTTAATTTGCCGGGGTTGGGGATTGAATTGGATATGTTGCACCAGCCATCTGTATGAGCAGAGGCCGCAATGGTTATCAGTTTGGGGAATCTCAGATTGTCAGACTTTTGGACCCGACTGTCTATAGACAGTTTCATCGGATGCACTATGGTGACGCGATACGCTCCTGGTCCGAACTTTACTTCCGGTTTCAGTTTTTTTAATGGTCTGACTAGTTGTTTATTTTGCTTGTTATATAAATAAACTACGTTTAAAGTACTTTGTTGTTATTTATTCTTTAGCGGAGTTTACCGGAAGTTACGTGTTGAACACGAAAGCCGCTTGTTTATGTTGTTATTGCTGAAACAATATACACTAATTAAATTGTTAAGTTGGAATAATTATAATGTGGATTTTCATTTATTTAAAGAGAAAAATAATCAACAAAAAGCAATTTAACTTGTGTTATTTTGAACCGCACTGTCTATACATAATTTTTTGGTAATGTAGTTTATTTTCTTTTATAGATTATATATATATACACACTTTATTTGATCATATACTCTAACTCGCACATCTTGATCTAATTCTTAGACCTCTCTATCGAGCAGATAACAGTGTTAGCTTTTATTTCTTGTCCTCTGCAGGCTCTGAACATCTCTAATAAGACGATGAGGTAGTTGATATGGTTTCTCATCCTAGAAATTGGTGGAATTGCTCCAGCGGCTTTTGTAGATGCCCTTCAGATGATGTCCTCTGATACCCACTGTACCTGATCAATACCAGTCCCTGCTCGCCTAAAGACCACAGTCACTTTCGTGGACTCCCTCATTCATTTAGCCGGACTGGTATTTTTTTAAGAGTCATCGGTGAAGCGGACTGAAGGATGCTCTTGTTGAGATAAGGATTAGTTGGCCTATAAGCTAACAGCACTGATCCTCATTGATTTCTCTCAGTAAACCAGCCAACAAGCGCGCCCTGAAACCCAACTGCTTAATCTCCCACATTGTAAAGCAGAGAGGGAGTGTAGGAGGAAAGGAGATTTTACAGAGAGGTGTTTCTTTACAGCTTACTGGAAGTTCTGAATGATAAAACTATTTTAACACTGTTGTGAAGGAAAGGCCTATTAAGAGTAAAAATAGTGAGTGTGGTACGGTTTGATACCTCAGATGCAATATCATGTTTGTAAGCACGGTGGAATAAGCCTGGAGGGCAAATTGCTATACATGACAATTATGCAGAGAGGAGAAAAATAACAAATAATATTGTATAGTCCTTACCTAACTTTTTATTTCTGTTTCCTACTTTTAAAACAATGAATCTGATCTTTTATTGAACTGTTCAGGGGTGCATTTTCCAACAGCATAGTTAATCAACTAAGAAGCTTTTTATACCTGGTAATAAAGGATTAGTCTATTTTCTTAAAAAAAAAATCCTGATATTTTTCTCACCACCATGTCATCCAAAATGTTGATGTCTTTCTTTGTTCAGTCGAGAAGAAATTATGTTTTTTTTTTTAGGAAAACATTCCAGGATTTTTCAAATTTTAATGGACTTTAATGGACCCCAATACTTAACAGTTTTAGTGCAGTTTCAAATGACTCTAAATAATCCCAAACGAGGCATAAGGGACTTGACCAAAGACCACTTCCTCAGTAATCAGGACAGAAGTGGTTGAAAGTGGACAAAAGAGACTAAAACATACCAAGTGTAAACATAAAAGTGTCTTTCTTTTCCACTTGTGATCCGATTGACCAAAACGCATCTTTAAGGGGACATTTTACAAGACTTTAACCCTTTAACTGCCACACCAAGAAAAAGGCATTTGAAAAAATGTTTGTTTGCATTTCTTATCTCCTTATGTCGCTAGTTAACACAATTAATGTATTTTTTTCAACACATCCCATCTTTTTTTTTTTATCGGCCTCTACCAAATGGTTGATATGTCACTTAAAGGAATTCAAACACATACTATGGAAATTAGAAAATATGAACTATAATACTCATTTTTTACAAACATAATCAAAATAAAATGGTTTTGTATATTAAATCTTCTTTATTTATTGAAGTATAAAATATTAAAATATTTCAGGTTTTAATTTTAACACAGGAAATGAAATGTTTTCATGTTTTTTGCAATAAAAATGACTAAAAGTAACAAAAATAAGGACTTTCTGCATTTAATGCAATGGCATTTTAGTCTTTTATGATTTAAGAAACACACTGTCAAGTGTGGTAGTGCAACATCATTTTTTGTCTTTTTTTTTAGATAAATTAAAGGGGTCATGGTATGAAAATCTGACATTTTCCATGTTTAAGTGCTATGATTGGGTCCCCAGTGCTTCTATCACAAGGAGAGCCAAATTTCAATTACTTATTTTTTACATGGTTTACCAAAACTAAGTTACTGGGTGGTTCTTTTTCGCGTTTTCTAGGTTGATAGAAGCACTGGGAACCAAATTATTGCACTTAAACATGAAAAAAGTCAGATTTTTATGATATGTCCCCTTTAAAAAGATGACGGTCAGATTTATATCTATTTTAACATGTACAGTACAGTTATCAATGAAAACCCAGATCCAGAACATAAAAAATGCACAGTTAACCTTGAAGGTTAAAAAACACAAAGAAAAGGCAATTACCAAAAGTAATTGAACGTGTACCTCAATGTAAAGTGTCACATATGAGGACCAATTGGCTAAAGTAATTTCACTCTGTGATTCATCTTGGGACCACTAATCAGTTTCTCTGTGATAATAATGATCTTAATGTCTGCAGCATTAAAAGCCACTGCAGGTGTCTTCCTAATGATTAAAACCCATTTGTGTAAACCCCACGAGACGAGCCTCCACTGTTTGTATGTCTGAGCTTTAAAAGGTAAAATTCGTGAATCACTGACATTTGGATCCTTGAAAGGTTCTTGAAGGATCTAGATGATTCTTAATTACATAATTGAGGAAACTTCTCTCCCTTTGAAGATGGATTTAGCAGGAGCCCATAGGAATGAAAATCAAGTGAGATCTCTGTAATGTGCCAATTACCTAAACAGCAATGCATTTAAATGATCAAATATCAAACCTCGTGTTTCTCAGAGGGTTTTCAGCCTCAGGAGAGATCTCAATAGTGTCTCACACTGTGCTCAGATTTCCCAGGATACCAACGTGTTCAATCAAAGGTCAGATTTCATTATGAACTCAAAATTTCTAATCATCTACATGAGCAATGCAACTCACATTAATTTTATAAGAACTTAATTAAGTCTCCTGTGTGATAAAAGAGCAACCACTGAGCAATAACATTCTCCTCTGGGAGACTTTAGATCGTAGATCAGATCCTAAAAAGCTTTCAAGCTCAAACAATAAAGGATTGATTAGAAAGGATGCTCATGATGTAGAGGTGTAATGATTTTTTTTCATTCTGTAATATGGTAGTTATATATATCTTTAAATAACTGTATTATTATTATGGGAGAAGAGTGGGGACACTAATGCTTTGCTATTCATTTGCTTTTAATTTGTCATCAACTCTTGGTTTTTCTGTATTACATATACTAAAATTGAAATAAAATAAATGTGGTATAGAGATGCATTGGCACTATATGAAGGTAGAAATGGGTCGTTTTCATTGCACCCAGGGACTCACACGAGTGTTATTGAAATGATTATGTAAGTGACTTTGAATTTAAACAGCACACAGTGTAACCAGGATATTGAATCAAAGGATCCCTGTGCACACACTGCTCTCAATAAGATAATAACAGTAAGTTCGGTAGGATTTGACAACGTGTCATCTATGAATCTGTCAAAGCACATTATAGGGACAGTGGTACTGTATGTCCGCTGGGAAACAAAGATGTTTTTGTTCTTTTAAGTAGCAAACTTTTACAAAGGTACTCTCACTGTTTCTTACACAAACGATGCCTGTCTTTGTTTCCCAGAATGAGGCACGTTCATTTCCCGGCTGAGAAATGTGGTACATAAACACAGGCACATAGTTGAAACATATTTGCCCCAAGGGACATAACAAAGGCGACATTACCTAACCACATACCCATACCTTCTCACAATGATCCTTTTTCTGACAGTATAAGTACACTGACCCCAACCTTGAAGATGGATGGGCGTCTTCGCCGTGTTCATTGCAACACTGAGATTATTAGCTCTTTTGCTGTTAGTCTTTGGGTTTCTCTCTTCTTTTTTACACCATTATAGCTCCTCTTATTGCTCCCTGTCTGGTCTTCCATGGGAATCGTGGGAGATGAGCTATATGTTTACCTGTGGCCCTGACCTGCTCTCTATATTAGATGGGGTCTAATATTGGACACGAGCCATCTGCGCAGAGCCTGAGGTGCTCCTTAGCTTACCTGACATCAGTTTCAGTAAAAAGTCCAGCATTAAGAAAACATGAGGTCTAGAGTGCTTCTAGCTATTTGGCTTTTACCTTAAAATAAATCTATTTCTACCTTCCTTTCAGAAATAATTCATGTATACTGTTGGATTTAGGTGGATGACCTTCCTTTTTTTCTTTTACACCATCTGCTTTCGTTTACAGGATGGCTTTTCTCTTTCTTTTCCATTATTATAATCATTGGTAGGTTGGCCAATCGTATTCCTTTAGAATTATTTAAAGACAAAGGTCCTTGCTCTCCCAAAAGATGCTATCCTAAACATTTTGGAAATCATTAAAGAGGTCATATTATGAAGATATATATTTGCATTGATCTTTCGAGATGAGTTCATAGTGGAATGAAAACATACCAGAAATGTTTAGAACTTAAAAAGTTCATGGAACAAAACAGTTTTTCAGTATTTTACTATGTTCTTACCTCCACATGCCTATCTTTTATCAATGCATGCACTTAGTCTTTGTACAGCGCGTTGGGAATGTGATAGCATTTAGCATAGCCCCATTCATTCCTTAGGATCCAAACAGGGATGAATTTAGAAGCCACCAAACACTTCCACGTTTTCCCTATTTAACCCTGTAAAACCCTCGGTTGTAATATTACAACATCAGTTTAAGGTCTAATAAAATATACCTGTACATGTTTATTTTCTCTTTAAAACCACATTTACACAACTTAAAAGTCCTATTGTTTAACCTTTAATGATTTTGAACGGTAAACTTTGTAAATAGGTTTGTTTTCCTGGCAGTGAACTTTAACTTTACTGGACTAAAAAAATCAACAATCACGTAAGTAAAATGCTTAAAATATTTTTTTTTGCGATAAGTTACTGTATGTGTCTAGATCATGCAGATTTTAAGATACAGTTGTTGAATGTTTCGATTCTATTAGATTTCAAACTTGTTATGTCAATGTTGTAATTTTACATTGTTGGGTCTGAAGGGTAGCAAAATTTACCGGTGCACCTTGCAAATTACATGAATTAACTGTTCTTCTAATCTGTTAAAAATCTACGTTTTAAATCTTTTTTTGTAGCAACAAAATATAATATTGGTTTTAAATATATTTGATACTATATTGAGTTTTAATCAAAGTTTTTAGATTATTAAATACGTTTTTAGGAAATGAATTATTTATTTGAGAATTTGAAAGTATTTATGTAGCAATACTGTAACCTATCTTTATCTTTTAATCATAAAATACACTTAGCACGTCATGTTTTCTTTTCTGGGTTTTGTTTGCCCAAATATCTGTTTGCTGCATGAGGGTCAGGTGCTAATATTCTGGAATGTGGGGTGGGGGGTACAGGTGCTATTAGCATTTTAAATACAGGACAATAAGCTTGCCAGATAGTGTTGTGTGAATTCTGTGGAATAGGTAAATGGGGGAATCTTTTGAAATGTATAAATGTAAATGGAATTGATTTGCATCAAGATTAATAAGCATGGAAATAATCTGTGTGTTTTTTATTTCAGAATGCTACTAGCCAGGACTGCCTTATCTACAATGCGTATGATGTCATTCAAATTTTAAAAAGTGACTTTGAGATGGGACTCTGATATAACTGAGGAGGAATGTGGTGATGAACTGAAAAATTGAAATTAAAAACTTATGTCTGCCCATAAAGACTGTTACATGAATAGTTACACGAGTAAGTATTGTGACACAAAACGTGGCGATTTTTTAAGCGAATAAAAAATGAAAACTATATTGTATGGCGAAAGAGCACTTAGTTTGTAGCACTTCGACCTTGGTTTGAGGTTAAAGTGATGCAAACTAATGCTGAGTCCCAATTTGCATACTATCCCTCCTAAATAGTATGCAAAACTTAAATTAGTACGTCCCAAATCGTAGTATGTTGAAATGAGTATCCCAAAGATACCCGGATGGTCTACTATTTCCGGTTAGAATTCGAAGTGCAGATCAATGCACACTCCAGTGATGGAGTACTCGAGTCCTGGACTCGGACTCGAGTCCGACTCGAGTCACTATTCTTTGGACTCGAGTCCGACTCGAGAATCCATTCTCTGAACTTGTGACTCGACTTGGACTCGCGGATTGATGACTCGTACTTGGACTCGGACTCGAGGATATAAACAATCGGACTTGAGCATTCATCACTTTGTTTTTGACTAAATATGTTATAAAAATTATATAAGGTGTTACACTTTTTCTGTTTCGTGCCCAAGACCGGTCGCGATCTCCCTTCACAGACACTGCTACCTCTCGCTCTCTTTGCTTGACAACACACTCACTGACGTCACTCACTTTTACGCTCGTGCAATGCATGCATGATTCGCGGGCTAAATGTTCACATTTGTAAAATGCAGAAAGACGTGGCCCGGATCGTGCACGCGAATTTTGCTTCTAAAAACATCAGCAGCGCTAAATGTTGTGTGTGTAGGAAAAGACTGGGACAACCTCAAACTTTAACAGACACCGGTCACGGATGCACACAAAAAAGTAAGTAAAATGCTTTCCATTGCCTAACGTTAGCTTTTTTCAAAAAAATATTACTGACTAATGAATATATAACAAACAGAAGAAGCTAAGGTTAATATATGTCTGGTTTAGATTACAGCATTTTTTTGTCTGTTGATAATTTAAAGAGTAACTAAACCCTAATCCAAGTTTTTTTAGTTACTGATCTGTAAGAATGATGGTTTATGAGTGCTGATCATTGATTTTGATGAACGTTTTTTGACATTTAAATATAAAGTGTTTCAATACTACAATATATGGTGTAAAAACGTCTGAGTGCTGCCCTCTTCAGGTTGAACGGTGGCTACTGCAGTTGAATTTTCCTATTGGATGTTGGGTCCAAAAAATGAATTATTAAAATTATTTTATGGAAAATAAATTGTTTTTTTTTTAAAGAAAATCATTTTAGGATGTTTTCTTAATTTACTTCAATGCAACTCAGTTGTTTGTTCTTGTTTCCTCAAAAAACAAAATGCAGCATGATTAAACATTGAATTTGTAAATTTTCTACGCTAGTTCTCAATCACAAGTTTACAACAATGGAAGTACACACATGCTTTTGATGGCGTTGTAAAGTTGCAAAGTGTATTTGTCAAATCAGTAAATAAACTCCCTTTGCAATCGTGACAGTGGTGTCATTTTTGTTTAATGTAGAACCTCTTTAATACGTTTTATCAGTTTTTTGAAGGTCCCAGAGTGGAGACATGTAGGCACTCTCAGACTCGAATACAGGACTCGAGACTCGACTCGGACTCGAACACTGGGGACTTGAGACTCGACTCGGACTCGAACTCTGGTAATGGTGACTCGACTTGGACTCGACTAATATTGCCCACAACCCATTGCGTGGGGGAGGGAGTAGCTTAACCACACTGACTTATTTGTAGTAATACTGTAGCTGTACAAATGTTAACTTTATTAGTCCAACCAAAGAAACATGGTTACTACACTTTTACTAAAGTAAAAGCATGGTTCATTTTCATCAGGGTATTTCTGAGTTATATACATATGTATAAAACACGTTAAACAATAGTTATACTATAAACTTTAAATAATTTGCCTTTAAAATAAGTAGCTTTCGTTACACACATTGCACATGAACGTCAAAACAACGTTTTCTCACGAAACCATTGAAACACCACGGCACTAATGATTTTAGCTTTAAAATGTGTAATATAGTAACATTAAAAAGCATCAGAATTAACACAATACTGTGCTTTACCTTGCCCAATGTGTGATTTCAACATAAGAAGTTATAATTGTAAATGTTATCTCATTTTCTGCTGAAATTCTCATTACCGCAATGTGTCCGGCTGTGTTTGAACATGCGTTATGTTGTAATTTAATCAAATTAACACAAAAATATTAAGAAAAAAAATAAATGGATGTTTTGCTAGACTACTTTAGATGACAGAAAAAATATTTACTGAATATTCATGTATAATAATAATGAAGAAAAATTTGGAAAATGATGTGTCCATGCCTGATGTTCTTATCCTCCGCAACACTTTTTGAGAACAGTTTAAGCACACATACAGAATTTTAATAAAGTTTGATTTTGAGTGACCAAGCACATGGACCAGTTACTTCAAGATGGCTACCAGGTAAGATCATTTTTTACAGTTAATTTGAAATATTGTCTTGTCAGAATGCTTACACGACATTTTGATTATCATTACCGCAACAGATGCTTATTAAATGTTAATTTAATTAATAGAAGCATAATACTTTGATTTTATGTGCAGAATCTCCAAATTATGTTCTTTCAGGTTTGTCATGTCATTTTGAAAATATGTCAGTGTTGATGTTTTCTGACTGTTGCGGTAATGAGATTTTTTAGGACTAATTTTTTAAATTATGTTACAAAAAGTGTTAAATGATAAGTAAAAGTTTTTAAATTAATGTTCCCATTTACTCCAGACTTTGTTTTTCAATGTCTGGTGGGAAAAAAAGTAAATTTAAGCAATTTTTATATTTTCATGCTTGACATTTTTAAAACCAAGTTTTCGTGAGAATCACCCATGCGCTCTACCCCCTACTTTGCATACGGGAAGGGAAACAGAAGCTTTTGCATTTAAAGAGACACACACAAAAAAACTTGTTAGGGCCCGAGCACCGAGGAGCAGGCCAGAATGGCCTGCACCGAAAGGTGCGAAGCCCTATTGTTTTTGCTCGGATTATTATTTTTATTATTTTTTTTTTTTTTTTTTTTATTATTTTTTTCAACACTTTTGGGCATTTTGGGGGCCTTAACATACTCGAAAACTCTTGAAATTTGGCACAGACGTCAGAGTCGTCCGTGATCGCCGAAAGCCAAAGGCTGGAACACGGGCGTGGCACATGGGCTCTGTAACGCCCCCTGTAATGCAAAAACAAACAGGAGTGCGCAGATCGGGCAAACATGTACGCACATGTACGAAAGTTGGTACACATATAGATCTCATCGACCTGAACAACTTTCGCACTCTAACCTATTAGCTCCGCCCAACAGGAAGTCGGCCATTTTTGATTGTTTAAAAAATGCATGCGGTGAACTTTTGAATACTCCTCCGAGGGAATACATGGGATTGACACCAAACGTGGTGATCATGATGTCAAGACATTGTACTTGCTAAATTGCGAAGGGATTTTTGATATCTCGAACGGTTCTGCCATGGCGAGGCGACAAAGTCATGGCCAATTCAGAGAAACAAGAAGTGTCTAATATCTAAGGCAAAAAATGTCTTTTAGTGATGAGAGGCGGGGTGTTTGTTCGTCTGAAGATTCCGATCGCATCGATGTGCCTATTGTAAGTCTCGGGTATAGCGCCACCACCAGGCGCCAGGAAGTGTTGCAGCCACAAAGGTTGATTTTTTTGACAGTTCCATGTGATGTTCTTTTAAATACTCCTCCTAGAATGTTTATGCGATTGACACCAAAAGTGGTGAACATGATGCCAAGACATTGTAGATGATAAATTGCGAAGGGATTTTTTATATCTCGAATGCTGCTCCCATGGCAACACGTCAAACTTTACTTTCATTTTCAGGGATATTTAAGCACTTGGCATGCACTTTGGGTGCCTTAACATGCTCGAAAACACCGGAAATTTGGCACAGACCTCAAAGTCGTCTGCCATTAGGACTGGGCAAACGCTGGAACACGGGTGTGGCAGTAGGGCTCTGTAGCGCCCCCTGTAATGCAAAAAAAATATTGGTGCACAAATCGGGCAAACATGTACGAAAGTTGGTACGTATATAGATCTCATCGACCCGAACAACTTTCACAATCAAACCTATTAGCTCCGCCCCACAGGAAGTCAGCCATTTTGGATGGTTTCAAAAATGCATACGGTGAACTTTTGAATACTCCTTCTAGGGGATTCATGGGAT
This sequence comes from Misgurnus anguillicaudatus, assembly GCF_027580225.2. Lineage (NCBI taxonomy): Eukaryota > Metazoa > Chordata > Actinopteri > Cypriniformes > Cobitidae > Misgurnus > Misgurnus anguillicaudatus. Next base: position 8,762,755 of record NC_073344.2, read on the forward strand.
TGACACCAAACGTGGTGATCATGATGTCGACACATTGTACTTGCTAAATTGCGAAGGGATTTTTGATATCTCGAACGGTTCTGCCATGGCGAGGCGTTAAATTCATGGCGAAATCAGAGAAACAGGAAGTGTCTAATATCTAAGGTAAAAAATGTCTTATTGTGATGACACACGGGGTGTTTGTTCGTCTGAAGATTCTGATGGCATCGATGTGCCTATTGTGAGTCTCCGGTATAGCGCCACCACCAGGCGCCAGGAAGTGTTGCAGTCACAAAGGTTGATTTTTTTGACAGTTCCATCTGATGGTCTTTTAAATACTCCTCCTAGAATGTTTTTGCGATTGACATCAAAAGTGGTCAACATTATGCTGAGACATTGTAGATGCTAAATTGCGAAGGAATTTTTGACATCTCGAACGCTGTTGCCATGGCAACGCTTCAAACTTTACTTTAATTTCAGGCATATTTAAGGCTCTTGGCGTGCTTAGATTAACTTTAAATTTGGCACACACATGAGAGTTGTCGACTGTTAAGTGTTCACAAAAACGTCAGATAAAGGCGTGTCTATTTAGTGGCTCACTAGCGCCCCGTTTGTCTAAAATGTGGGGGTTCTTTTACTTACAGTACCCAAATTGGTCAGTAGCAACATGAAATAGTCCACTGATATTTACCCACTTAAAGCACGTGCCCACTTTGCGTCGTTTTCTCGGAGGCACCGTGTAGCGGTAAAAAAACGTGCGAGGGCCCGCCATCGCTGCTTGCAGCTATATTTATTTTTATTTTTTTTTTTTTTTTTTTTTTTTTTTCAACACTTTTGGACATTTTGGGGGCCTTAACATACTCGAAAACTCTTGAAATTTGGCACAGACATCAGAGTCGTCCGTGATCGCCGAAAGCCAAAGGCTGGAACACGGGCGTGGCACGGGGGCTCTGTAGCGCCCCCTGTAATGCAAAAACAAACAGGAGTGCACAGATCGGGCAAACATGTACGCACATTTACGAAAGTTGGTACACATATAGATCTCATCGACCCGAACAACTTTCGCCCTCTAACATTTTAGCTCCGCCCAACAGGAAGTCCGCCATTTTGGATTGTTTAAAAAATGCATGCGGTGAACTTTTGAATACTCCTCCTAGGGGATTCATGCAAATGACACCAAATGTGGTGATCATGATGTCAAGACATTGGACTTGCTAAATTGCGAAGGGATTTTTGATATCTCGAACGGTGTTGCCATGGCGAAGCGGCAAAGTCATGGCGAAATCAGAGAAACAGGAAGTGTCTAATATCTAAGGCAAAAAATGTCTTATAGTGATGACACGCGGGGTGTTTGTTCGTCTGAAGATTCCGATCGCATCGATGTGCCTATTGTAAGTCTCGGGTATAGCGCCACCACCAGGCGCCAGGAAGTGTTGCAGTCACAAAGGTTGATTTTTTTGACAGTTCCATGTGATGTTCTTTTAAATACTCGTCCTAGAATGTTTATGCGATTGACACCAAAAGTGGTCAACATGATGCCAAGACATAGTAGATGATAAATTGCGAAGGGATTTTTGATATCTCAAACGTTGTTCCCATGACAACGCGTCAAACTTTACTTTCATTTTAAAGGCATATTTAAGCCCTTCAGTTGCATGCAGTGAACTTTTCAATACTCCTTCTAGGATATTCATGCGATTGACACCAAACGTGGTCAACATGATGCCGAGACATTGGAGATGATAAATAGTGAAGGGATTTTTGATATCTCAAACGCTGTTCCCATGGCAACGCGTCAAACTTTTTACTTTCATTTTAAAGGCTTATTTAAGCCTGACAGTCGCATGCAATGTTATTTTTAATACTCCTTCTAGGGAAATAATGCAATTCACACCAGAAGTTGTCAACATGATGCTGAGACATTGTAGACGCTAAATTGCGAAGGAATTTTTGACATCTCTAACGCTGTTCCCATGGCAACGTGTCAAACTTTACTTTTATGTCAGGCATATTTAAGGCTCTTGGTGTGCTTAGATTAACTATAAATTTGGCACACACATCAGATTTGTCGGCTGTTAAGTGTTGACAAAAACGTCAGATAAAGGCGTGTCTATTTAGTGGCTCACTAGCGCCCCCGTTTGTCTAAAATGTGGGGTTTCTTTTACCTACAGTACCTAAATGGGTCAGTAGCAGCATGATATTTACCCACTTGATGCACTTGCCCACCGTGCATCGTTTTCTCGGAGGCACCGTGTAGCGGTAAACAAACGTGCGAGGGCCCGCCATCGCTGCTTGCAGCTATATTTAGGGCCCGAGCACCGAGGAGCAGGCCAGAATGGCCTGCACCGAAAGGTGCGAAGCCCTATTGTTTTTGCTCGGATTATTATTTTTATTTCTTTTTTTTTTTTTCTTTTTTTCAACACTTTTGGACATTTTGGGGGCCTTAACATACTCGAAAACTCTTGAAATTTGGCACAGACATCAGAGTCGTCCGTGATCGCCGAAAGCCAAAGGCCGGAACACGGGCGTGGCACGGGGGCTCTGTAGCGCCCCCTGTAATGCAAAAACAAACAGGAGTGCGCAGATCGTGCAAATATGTACGCACATGTACGAGAGTTGGTACGCATATAGATCTCATCGACCCGAACAACTTTCGCCCTCTAACATTTAAGCTCCGCCCAACAGGAAGTCAGCTATTTTGGATTGTTTAAAAAATGCATGCGTTGAACTTTTAAATACTCCTCCTAGAGGATGCATGCGATTGACACCAAAAGTGGTGAACATGATGTCGAGACATTGTACTTGCTAAATTGCGAAGGGATTTTTGATATCTCGAACGGTTCTGCCATGGCGAGGCGACAAAGTTGTGGCGAAATCAGAGAAACAGGAAGTGTCTAATATCTAAGGCAAAAAATGTCTTATTGTAATGACACGCGGGGTGTTTGTTCGTCTGAAGATTCCGATCGCATCGATGTGCCTATTGTGACTCCCGGGTATAGCGCCACCAGCAGGCGCCAGGAAGTGTGTCAGTCACAAAGCTGGATTTTTTTGAAAGTTCCATGCAATGTTCTTTTAAATACTCCTCCTAGGATTTTCATGCGATTGACACCAAAAGTGGTCACCATGATGCCGAGACATTGTAGATGATAAATTGCGAAGGGATTTTTGATATCTCAAACGCTGTTTCCATGGCAACGCATCAAACTTTACTTTCATTTTAAAGGCATATTTAAGCCTTTCAGTTGCATACAGTTAACTTTTAAATACTCCTTCTAGGATTTTCATGCGATTGACACGAGAAGTGGTCAAGATGATGCCGAGACATTGTAGATGATAAATTGCAAAGGAATTTTTGACATCTCGAACGCTGTTCCCATGGCAATGCGTCAAACTTTACTTTAATTTCAGGCATGTTTAAGGCTCTTGGCATGCTTAGTTGAACTTTAAATTTGGCACACACATCAGAGTTTTCGGCTGTTAAGTGTTGACAAGAAGGTCAGACATAGGCGTGTCTCTTAAGTGGCTCACTAGTGCCCCTGTTTGTCTAAAATGTGGGGTTTCTTTTACCTACAGTCCCCAAATGGCTCAGAAACAACATTAAATAGCCCGCTGATATTTTACCCACTTGATGCCCTTGCCCGCCATGCATCGTTTTCTCGGACGCACCGTTTAGCGTTAAAAAACGGTGCGCGGGCCCGCCTTGGCTGCTTGCAGCTATATTTGGGGCCCGAGCACCGAGGAGCAGGCCAGAATGGCCTGCACCGAAAGGTGCGAAGCCCTATTGTTTTTGCTCGGATTTATTCTTTTTTTTTTTTTTTTTTTTTTTTTTTTTTATTAGTATTTTTATTTTTTTTAACACTTTTGGGCATTTTGGGTGCCTTAACATACTCGAAAACTCTTGAAATTTGGCACAGACGTCAGAGTCGTCCGTCATTGCGAACGGGCAAAGGCTGGAACACGGGCGTGGCACGGGGGCTCTGTAGCGCCCCCTGTAATGCAAAAACAAACAGGAGTGCGCAGATCGGGCAAACATGTACGCACATTTACGAAAGTTGGTACACATATAGATCTCATCGACACGAACAACTTTCGCCCTCTAACATTTTAGCTCCGCCCAACAGGAAGTCCGCCATTTTGGATTGTTTAAAAAATGCATGCCGTGAACTTTTGAATACTCCTCCTAGGGGATTCATGCAAATGACACCAAACGTGGTGATCATGATGTCAAGACATTGGACTTGCTAAATTGCGAAGGGATTTTTGATATCTCGAACGGTGTTGCCATGGCGAAGCGGCAAAGTCAGGGCGAAATCAGAGAAACAGGAAGTGTCTAATATATATGGCAAAAAATATCTTATTGTGATGACACAAGGGGTGTTTGTTCGTCTGAAGATTCCGATCGCATCGATGTGCCTATTGTGACTCCCGGGTATAGCGCCACCACCAGGCGGCAGGAAGTGTGTCATTTACAAAGCTGGATTTTTTTGACAGTTCCAGGCAATGTTCTTTTAAGTACTCCTTCTAGAAAAATCATGCAATTGACACCAAAAGTGGTCAACATGATGCTGAGGCATAGTAGATGATAAATTGCGAAGGGATTTTTGATATCTCGAACGCTGTTCCCATGGCAACCTGTCAAACTTTACTTTCATTTTAAAGGCATATTTAAGCCTTACAGTTTCATGCAGTGAACTTTTAAATACTCCTTCTAGGATATTCATGCGATTGACACCAAAAGTGGTCAACATGATGCTGAGACATTGTAGATGATAAATTGCGAAGGGATTTTTGACATCTCGAACGCTGTTCCCATGGCAACACGTCAAACTTTACTTTTATTTCAGGCATATTTAAGGCTCTTGGCGTGCTTAGATTAAATTTAAATTTGGCACACACATCAGAGTTGTCGGCTGTTAAGTGTTGACAAAAAGGTCAGATAAAGGTGTGTCTATTTAGTGTCTCACTAGCGCCCCTGTTTGTCTAAAATGTGGGGTTTCTTTTACCTACAGTACCTAAATGGATCAGTAGCAACATGAAATAGTCCACTGATATTTACCCACTTGATGCCCTTGCCCACCGTGCATCGTTTTCTCGGAGGCACCGTGTAGCGGTAAAAAAACGTGCGAGGGCCCGCCATCGCTGCTTGCAGCTATATTTTTTATTATTATTTTTTTTTTTTTTTTTTTTTTTTAACACTTTTGGACTTTTTGGATGCCTTAACATACTCGAAAACTCTTGAAATTTGGCACAGACGTCAAAGTCGTCCGTCATCGCAGAAATCCAAAGGCTGGAACACGGGCGTGGCACGGGGGCTCTGTAGCGCCCCCTGTAATGCAAAAAAAACCCATTGATGCACAGATCGGGCAAAAATGTACGCACATTTACGAAAGTTGGTACACATATAGATCTCATCGACCCGAACAACTTTCGCCCTCTAACATTTTAGCTCCGCCCAACAGGAAGTCCGCCATTTTGGATTGTTTAAAAAATGCATGCGGTGAACTTTTGAATACTCCTCCTAGGGGATTCATGCAAATGACACCAAACGTGGTGATCATGATGTCAAGACATTGGTCTTGCTAAATTGCGAAGGGATTTTTGATATCTCGAACGGTGTTGCCATGGCGAAGTGACAAAGTCATGGGGAAATCAGAGAAACAGGAAGTGTCTAATATCTAAGGCAAAAAATGTCTTATTATGATGAAATGCGGGGTGTTTGTTCGTCTGAAGATTCCGATCGCATCGATGTGCCTATTGTAAGTCTCGGGTATAGCGCCACCACCAGGCGCCAGGAAGTGTGTCAGTCACAAAGGTTGATTTTTTTGACAGTTCCATGCAATGTTCTTTTAAATACTCCTTCTAGGATTTTCATGCGATTGACACGAGAAGTGGTTAACATGATGCCGAGACATTGTAGATGATAAATTGCGAAGGGATTTTTGATATCTCAAACGCTGTTCCCATGGCAACCTGTCAAACTTTACTTTCATTTTTAAGGCATATTTAAACCTTACAGCTGCATGCGGTAAACTTTTAAATACTCCTTCTAGGATTTTCATGCGATTGACACCAAAAGTGATCAACATGATGCCGAGACATTGTAGATGATAAATTGCGAAGGAATTTTTGACATCTCGAACGCTGTTCCCATGGCAACACGTCAAACTTTACTTTAATTTCAGGCATGTTTAAGGCTCTTGGCGTGCTTAGTTGAACTTTAAATTTGGCACACACATCAGAGTTTTCGTCTGTTAAGTGTTGACAAAAACGTCAGATAAAGGCGTGTCTATTTGGTGGCTGACTAGCGCCCCCGTTTGTCTAAAATATGGGGTTTCTTTTACCTACTTTACCTAAATGGGTCAGTAGCAACATGAAATAGTCCACTGATATTTACCCACTTGATGCCCTTGCCCACCGTGCATCGTTTTCTCGAAGGCACCGTGTAGCGGTAAAATAACGTGCGAGGGCCCGCCATTGCTGCTTGCAGCTATATTTTATTTTTTTATTAGGGCCCGAGCACCGAGGAGCAGGCCAGAATGGCCTGCACCGAAAGGTGCGAAGCCCTATTGTTTTTGCTCAAATTTATTATTTTTTTTTTTTTTTTTTTTTTTTTATTTTTTTTAACACTTTTGGGGATTTTGGGTGCCTTAACATACTCGAAAACTCTTGAAATTTGGCACAGACGTCAGAGTCGTCCGTCATTGCAGAAAACCAAAGGCTGGACAACGGGCGTGGCACAGGGGCTCTGTAGCGCCCCCTGTAATGCAGAAGAAACCATTGATGCACAGATCGGGCAAAAATTTACGCACATGTACGAGAATTGGTACGCTTATAGATCTCATCAACCCGAACAACTTTCGCCCTCTAACATTTAAGCTCCGCCCAACAGGAAGTCGGCTATTTTGCATCGTTTAAAAAATGCATGCGGTGAACTTTTAAATACTCCTCCTAGGGGATTCATGCGAATGACACCAAACGTGGTGATCATGATGTCGAGACATTGTACTTGCTAAATTGCGAAGGGATTTTTGATATCTCGAAAGGTCCTGCCATGGCGAGGCGACAAAGTTGTGGCGAAATCAGAGAAACAGGAAGTGTCTTATATCTAAGGCAAAAAAATTCTTATTGTTATGCCAAGCGGGGCGTTTGTTCGTCTGAAGATTCCGATCGCATCGATGTGTCTATTGTGAGTCTCAGGTATAGCGCCACCACCAGGCGCCAGGAAGTGTGTCAGTCATGAACTTTTAAATACTTCTCCTAGGGAATTCATACAATTGACACCAAACGTGGTGAACATGATGCTGAGACATTGGACTTGCTAAATTGCGAAGGGATTTTTGATATCTCGAACGGTGTTGTAATGGCAAGGCGACAAATTTATGGCGAATTCAGAGAAACAGGAAGTGTCTAATATCTAAAGCAAAAAATGTCTTATTGGGATGAAACGCAGTGTGTATGTTCGGCCAAGGATTCCGATCGCATCAATGTGCCTATTGTGAGTCTCGGGTATAGCGCCACCAACAGGCACCAAGAAGTGTGGCAGTCACTAAAGGTGGATTTTTTGACAGTTCCATGCAATGTTCTTTTAAATACTCCTCCTAGGATTTTCATGCAATTGACACCAAAAGTAGTCAACATGATGCTGAGGCATTGTAGATGATAAATTGCGAAGGGATTTTTGATATCTCGAATGCTGCTCCCATGGCAACACGTCAAACTTTACTTTCATTTTCAGGGATATTTAAGCACTTGGCATGCACTTTGGGTGCCTTAACATGCTCGAAAACACCGGGAATTTGGCACAGACCTCAAAGTCGTCGGCCATTAGGACTGGGCAAACGCTGGAACACGGGTGTGGCAGTAGGGCTCTGTAGCGCCCCCTGTAATGCAAAAAAAATATTGGTGCACAAATCGGGCAAACATGTACGCACATGTACGAAAGTTGGTACGTATATAGATCTCATCAACCTGAACAACTTTCACAATCAAACCTATTAGCTCCGCCCCACAGGAAGTCGGCCATTTTGGATGGTTTCAAAAATGCATACGGTGAACTTTTGAATACTCCTTCTAGGGGATTCATGGGATTGACACCAAACGTGGTGATCATGATGTCGAGACATTGTACTTGCTAAATTGCGAAGGGATTTTTGATATCTCGCGCGGTTCTGCCATGGCGAGGCGACAAATTCATGGCGAAATCAGAGAAACAGGAAGTGTCTAATATCTAAGGTAAAAAATGTCTTTTTATGATGACACACGGGGTGTTTGTTCGTCTGAAGATTCTGATCGCATCGATGTGCCTATTGTGAGTCTCGGGTATAGCGCCACCACCAGGCGCCAGGAAGTGTTGCAGTCACAAAGGTTGATTTTTTTGACAGTTCCATGTGATGTTCTTTTAAATACTTCTCCTAGATTGTTTATGTGATTGACACGAAAAGTGGTCAACATGATGCTGAGACATTGTAGATGCTAAATTGCGAAGGAATTTTTGACATCTCGAACGCTGTTGCCATGGCAACGCTTCAAACTTTACTTTAATTTCAGGCATGTTTAAGGCTCTTTGCATGCTTAGATTAACTTTAAATTTGGCACACACATGAGAGTTGTCGGCTGTTAAGTGTTGACAAAAAGGTCAGATAAAGGCGTGTCTATTTAGTGGCTCACTAGCGCCCCCGTTTGTCTAAAATGTGGGGTTTCTTTTACCTACAGTACCCAAATTGGTCAGTAGCAACATGAAATAGTCCACTGATATTTACCCACTTGATGCACGTGCCCACTTTGCGTCGTTTTCTCGGAGGCACCGTGTAGCGGTAAAAAAACGTGCGAGGGCCCGCCATTGCTGCTTGCAGCTATATTTTTTTTATTTTTTTTTTAACACTTTTGGGCATTTTGGGTGCCTTAACATACTCGAAAACTCTTGAAATTTGGCACAGACGTCAGAGTCGTCCGTCATTGCAAACGGGCAAAGGCTGGAACACGGGCGTGGCACGGGGGCTCTGTAGCGCCCCCTGTAATGCAAAATAAAACATTGATGCACAGATCGTGCAAACATGTACGCACATGTACGAGAGTTGGTACGCATATAGATCTCATCGACCCGAACAACTTTCGCCCTCTAACATTTAAGCTCCGCCCAACAGGAAGTCAGCTATTTTGGATTGTTTAAAAAATGCATGCGTTGAACTTTTGAATACTCCTCCTAGAGGATGCATGCGATTGACACCAAAAGTGGTGAACATGATGTCGAGACATTGGACTTGCTAAATTGCGAAGGGATTTTTGATATCTCGAACGGTTCTGCCATGGCGAGCCGACAAAGTTGTGGCGAAATCAGAGAAACAGGAAGTGTCTAATATCTAAAGCAAAAAATGTCTTATTGTAATGACACGCGGGGTGTTTGTTCGTCTGAAGATTCCGATCGCATCGATGTGCCTATTGTGAGTCTCGGGTATAGCGCCACCACCAGGCGCCAGGAAGTGTGTCAGTCACAAAGCTGGATTTTTTTGAAAGTTCCTTGCAATGTTCTTTTAAATACTCCTTCTAGGATTTTCATGCGATTGACACCAAAAGTGGTCACCATGATGCCGAGACATTGTAGATGATAAATTGCGAAGGGATTTTTGATATCTCAAACGCTGTTCCCATGGCAACGCGTCAAACTTTACTTTCATTTTAAAGGCATATTTAAGCCTTTCAGTTCCATACAGTTAACTTTTAAATACTCCTTCTAGGATTTTCATGCGATTGACACCAAAAGTGGTCACCATGATGCCGAGACATTGTAGATGATAAATTGCGAAGGGATTTTTGATATCTCAAACGCTGTTCCCATGGCAACCTGTCAAACTTTACTTTCATTTTAAAGGCATATTTAAGCCTTTCATACAGTTAACTTTTAAATACTCCTTCTAGGATTTTCATGCGATTGACACGAGAAGTGGTCAACATGATGCCGAGACATTGTAGATGATAAATTGCGAAGGGATTTTTGATATCTCAAACGCTGTTCCCATGGCAACCTGTCAAACTTTACTTTCATTTTAAAGGCATATTTAAGCCTTTCATACAGTTAACTTTTAAATACTCCTTCTAGGATTTTCATGCGATTGACACGAGAAGTGGTCAACATGATGCCGAGACATTGTAGATGATAAATTGCGAAGGGATTATGATATCTCAAACGCTGTTGTCATGGCAATGCATCAAACTTTACTTTCATTTTTACACATATTTAAGGCTGACAGTTACATGCTGTGAACCTTTAAATACTCCTCGTATGGGATTCATGCGATTGACACCAGAAGGGGTCAACATGATGCCGAGACATTGTAGATTATAAATTGCGAAGGAATTTTAGACATCTCGAACGCTGTTCCCATGGCAACGCGTCAAACTTTACTTTAATTTCAGGCATGTTTAAGGCTCTTGGCATGCTTAGTTGAACTTTAAATTTGGCACACACATCCAGAGATGTATAAAGTACTAGGGACCCAGACTTGAGTAAAAGTACAAGTGCTCTATCAAAAAAGTGAGCACACCACTTAAGTGGAAGTACTGAAGAATTAAACATGTTTTGTACTTAACTATTGCAAGTAGTTTATTTTAAAATATACTACTCAAGTACTGAAAGTAAAAGTACAAGTATTGTGTAATGTAGTTATTAAAGAAAACAGTCAAAAGTTTGAATATAATATTGTTTATATTATTTCAAATGTTTAAGCTAAAGGACACTCACAATTGCTTTGGCTGTAGCAGGAGTACAAGGACAGGAATGTTCAGATTAATTTAACTAATATGGCAATAGAAAATTCAGAATTAATAAAATATTAGTCGATGTAATGGTAATAGGTAAAGGTAAAAGGTGTTTCAATGTATTTAGGTTTCCTTCTTTCGCGCACACTCGCCCTTTCTCGCGAATTCTCTCTCTCTATCGGTCTCTCTCGTGCACTTTGGTTCTCTCTTCACTTCACATTTGTCCACAACCGCGGCTCATATTTGTGAGTGAGAGGGAGGGAGGGGTCCGCTCTTCACTATCTCCTATTGGTTTAGACCACAATCTGTGTGTGTTTCTAATGTGTATCACCGCTCCGGCAGTGATAATGTAGGTTTGGAATGATTCGTAACATTTGAGTGTAACGAGTAACTATGCAGCACATAAAAAATTTATTGGAGTAAAAGTATTAAACTCATCGAAAATATGTACTGAAGTAAAAGTGGAAGTAGGAGAAAAAAATAATACTTCAGTAGAGTACAGATTCTGCCTTTTAGTACTTAAGTACAGTAGTGAAGTAGTTCTACTTCGTTACTATACATCTCTGCACACATCAGAGTTTTCAGCTGTTAAGTGTTGACAAAAAGGTCAGACATAGGCGTGTCTCTTAAGTGGCTCACTAGTGCACCTGTTTGTCTAAAATGTGGGGTTTCTTTTACCTACAGTCCCCAAATGGCTCAGAAACAACATTAAATAGCCCACTGATATTTTACCCACTTGATGCCCTTGCCCACCGTGCATCGTTTTCTCGGACGCACCGTGTAGCGGTAAAAAAACGTGCGAGGGCCCGCCATTGCTGCTTGCAGCTATATATTTTTTTTTTTCAACACTTTTGGGCATTTTGGGGGCCTTAACATACTCGAAAACTCTTGAAATTTGGCACAGACATCAGAGTCGTCCGTGATCGCCGAAATCCAAAAGCTGGAACACGGGCGTGGCACGGGGGCTCTGTAGCGCCCCCTGTAATGCAAAAACACACAGGAGTGCGCAGATCGGGCAACCATGTACGCACATGTACGAAAGTTGGTACACATATAGATCTCATCGACCCGAACAACTTTCGCACTCTAACCTATTAGCTCCGCCCAACAGGAAGTCGGCCATTTTGGATTGTTTAAAAAATCCATGCAGTGAACTTTTGAATACTCCTTCGAGGGAATACATGGGATTGACACCAAACGTGGTGATCATGATGTCGAGACATTGTACTTGCTAAATTGCGAAGGGATTTTTGATATCTCGAACGGTTCTGACATGGCGAGGCGACAAACTTATGGCGAAATCAGAGAAACAGGAATTGTCTAATATCTAAGGCAAAAAATGTCTTATTGTGATGACACGCGGGGTGTTTGTTCATCTGAAGATTCCGATCGCATCGATGTGCCTATTGTAAGTCTCGGGTATAGCGCCACCACCAGGCGCCAGGAAGTGTGTCAGTCACAAATCTTGATTTTTTTTGACAGTTCTATCCGATGTTCTTTTAAATACTCATTCTAGGATATTCATGCGATTGACACCAAAAGTGGTCAACATGATGCCGAGACATTGTAGATGATAAATTGCGAAGGGATTTTTGATATCTCGAATGTTGTTCCTATGGCCACGCGACAAATTTTACTTTCATTTTAAAGGCTTATTTAAGCATTACAGTTGCATGCGATGTTCTTTTAAATACTCCTTCTAGGTAAATAATGTTATTGACACCAGAAGTGGTCAACATGATGCTGAGACATTGTAGATGCTAAATTGTGAAGGGATTTTTGATATCTCGAACGCTGTTCCCATGGCAACGTGTCAAGCTTTACTTTCATTTTTACACATATTTAAGACTGACAGTTACATGCTGTGAACTTTGAATACTCCTCGTATGGGATTCATGCGATTGACACCAAAAGTGGTCAACATGATGCTGAGACATTGTAGATGCTAAATTGCGAAGGAATTTTTGACACCTCGAACGCTGTTCCCATGGCAACACGTCAAACTTTACTTTTATTTCAGGCATATTTAAGGCTCTTTGCGTGCTTAGATTAAATTTAAATTTGCCACACACATCAGAGTTGTCGGTTGTTAAGTGTTGACAAAAAGTCAGATAAAGGCGTGTCTATTTAGTGTCTCACTAGCGCCCCCGTTTGTCTAAAATGTGGGGTTTCTTTTACCTACAGTACCTAGATGGATCAGTAGCAACATGAAATAGTCCACTGATATTAACCCACTTGATGCACATGCCCACCGTGCATCGTTTTCTCTGAGGCACTGTGTGGCGGTAAAATAACGTGCGAGGGCCCGCCATTGCTGCTTGCAGCTATATTTTTTCATTGCAGCCACACATGGCCATGTTCAACATCGTATAATGAAAGATCTGTAGTGTATTTTGAGCTGAAACTTTATAGACACATTCTGGGGATAACAAAGACTATTTTAATACTGTTAAAAAAACACCTTGGGGCCCTTCAAGAACAGTGTTAAGAGCTTATGCATTTTATCCCCCCCCCCCAAAAAAAATTTTCATTAGGCAGACTTTCATCCAAAATTACATTCGGAACGTTTTTTATCTGCATACAGTATGTGTTTTCTGGGTTTGAACCATGACTTTTTGCGCTGCTAACACAATCCTCTACCACTGAGCTATACAGGAGCACAAAACGTATTTAAGTACTTCAATGAACAGGCAACGAAATATGAATAATTAATATGAAAATAATTAAAACGATTTAACTATGTACGCAGAATTTTAATTGTATTCCTTTACTTCACTTTTATCTTTTCCTTTTCATTGGAGTGTGACCCAATTTCTTTGCTTTTGAAGTCTTTTTGAAGCAGGCTGAGTATATGAGATAAAGTAGACACTAATAAACACATATAGTTGTGGTTTGTGTAGTAGTTTTTTTTCTTATGGAGCCTAGCTGTTCGGCTCGAACTGCAATGCATGGACTGTTGGATTGCTGTAGGTTTCGGCGAGACACAAAGAATAATTTTCAGACCCTGTGTGCTCACCCAGAGTTAAATAAATTCTTTGTCATTTCTAATGAATACCTTGACCTTGGTTGAAGGTGGCAGCCATTGGACCAACAATGAAAAATGTGGTGATGCTAACAAACACAGAGGTCTGTATAAATGATATTCTATTTTTACAGGGGAAGGAAGGAGGGCTCTAGAAAACCACGGCATGAGAACGTCTCCCAGTACAGAAAAAATGAAACATTTCTCACAGCGACATTATGTTTGCCTCTCTAAATGATCGAATATTGGCCCTTGTTTGCTTCTTTTCATGTGTGTGCATGACTAACCAGGCTTTTACCTCCATTTACAAAGGTAATACAATCATTCTACTCTACTAGTGGTTCATCCCAGTGCTGTCTGTGATGTCACCCTCATATCATCTACATGGGGACCCATTTGCATAAGTAACCTACCAAGTTGATTAAAACGAACCCCCTTCACCACCCCACAACAAACCCCTGGTGTCCTAACCTTTTACTACTATACCTCTCAGTCTCATTCGTTTCATTTCCCTAAGTGGTATGATGAGGTGGCAGCCACTGTCAAGTTCAGCACTCCCACGTAAATGATGAACAACTTACCCCCACCCCAACCACCCTGCCCTCATTCAAACCCACCATGACTCTCTCTCTCATTCCCTCTCTTTTTTCTCTCTTCCAGACACGCACAAGCGTGCCTGCAGTCACCGAGTTAAATATTTGATGCGGTTGTCGAAGCAGGTTATGCGGCACGGCGCTGCCTCACGCTACAGATGTAATATTCATAACGCCAGCTCCACTAATGATAATCAGTGCCTTTGAAGTGGTGGCGAGACTAAGTACTGAGTGTGAGAAAATGCTATGAGAAAAAAAAGCGACGGCAATGGAAAAACATCCCCGGAGAATTACAGTCGTGAGTTGAGTGTAATTTCTTAATTTTCAATGGAAAATCTGTGGAGCTTAAGAAACTTCTTTGTGTGATCTTAGCGAAGGGGAACAATGTTTGGCCTTGTTTGCAAATGAGCACGCATACTGTACTTACCCGTGTGTTCAAAGAAAAATGCAAGAAACTACCCATAATGCATCAGTTAAGCAAAGAAGGAGAAGTTTGTGCTTTTGTGATGGTCTCCGAAGGCTAGCTGTACAATCTGTTCTTTATCTTTTGTCCTCTGAAGTTGAAAAAGCAAAGAATCTGCTGGGTCCCTACTGCCTTTCTCTCTATTTCTGCATTTCGCCTTTATCTGCTTCTCTGATCAGTTTTATAAGCAAATGAAATCTAACTTGCAGGTCTTGGTGGAAATAAATAGTGCAGAACACGGTTGCTTATCATCAAAGATCATTGTCTTAGATCTTTGAATGCATCAACACTCCCTGGAAGTGGAGGCAGGCCATTATATCCCAGACTTCATCAGCATCGCACCACATTGTTTATGTTAATGTGCAAAACTCATTTTCATTGATGTTTGCTTCTTACATTACCAGTCTTGACATATCTAGATCGGTGTTGCATTTTAATACCTTGTTAGGGTATTTTATTGAGCCATTTTTCTGATAACTCAAGTAAAGCTACCGAACAATGCAACTGTAATGAAATCATTTATTGTTAAAGAGGTGTATTGAATGTGGAATGCTATTAAAGAGACAGGGCAATTTAGAGTTTTCCCAACAAGATTATTGTAGATCCTTGAGCTAGAAACACGATAAATCAGAATTAATTGCATTTCTGAAAACATCAATACCTGTATGTGTCCAAGATTTCATTTTGTGTTAAGAGTAATGTAGATGGCTGCTGTCCTGTAATGGCATATCTTATGGACAGTTAATTATAAAGCAGCATTGAAATCATGGACATACTGTATCAGTGTTTTAGTGTCTTTATGTCTTTTGTGTGCTTTGTAGTTGAAATTGTGTCTGAGTGAGCGTATGTGCATATGTGGGAAGGAAGCCTTTGTTCAGACGGATCTCCTCTCTGGGTCCCTCTAGGAGATGAGAGAAGCTTATGCAGTGCAGAAAACAAAGACGACAAAGAGGCTATAGGCACTGCAGAGCATCTGCAGTACTGCACATCAGCAAGAGCTTTGTTTGCAAAAGGATACTTTACAGCAGTACTTTACAGTTGCTTGAATAAATATGTTAGAAGATCATTTAATGAAGAATCTTTATTAATAATATTTGGCCGTTTGGGGTTGGTTAACTTTTTTCTCCTGTGAATTTGTGGTGTATTTTTATTGCAACATAGTTACATACCGTAAACAACGTGGCATAGTCACGGAATTTCGTGCTCATTTTTCCGCGGCATTCTCACGGATCTCCGCATTTTTCCGTGGCCCTGCTACGGACTGTCTTTTTCCGTGGCATTCTCACGGATTGGTTACTCAACTATAAACCAATAGTTAAAGTGACATACTAACGCAAACACCAAATCTAACCCTAAACCGAAGCGAAAATGGTTTGAAAATAGGAAAAAGCAGTTGAGTAACCAATCCGTGAGAATGCCACAGAAAAAGACAGTCCGTAGCAGGGCCACGGAAAAATGTGGAGATCCGTGAGAATGCCACGGAAAAATTTGCACAAAATTCCGTGACTATCCCACGGAACTTTGTGAGATCATGTTGACCGTAAAGCACTTTTACATTGCCAAGATATAAAGGTTAAGTTCACTGGACACTCGATGGGGTGTAAGTTGTCGTAATTAGAAACTTGACAATAAGCAGCCCATTGTTTTTAGTCAACGTGATTTCACAAAGTTCCGTGGGATAGTCACAGAATTTTTTGCTCATTTTTCTGGGGCATTCTCACGGATTAGTTACCCAACTGCTTTTTCAAACCATTTTAGCTTCAGTTTAGGGTTAGATTTGGTGTTTGCATTAGTATGTCACTTTAACTATTGGTTTATACAATTTTTTCTGATTTATTCTTTTATATTTTCTTAACTTTAAACAATTGTCGCCTGGCGTTGGGGTTAGAGTTGGGTTTGGGTAAGGATGTCGTTTTACGTAAATTTAACTCTAAACCGAAGCGACCGACAATGATAAGAAAATAGGACAAAATAGTTGAGTAACCAATTCGTGAGAATGCCACGGAAAAGTTTGTAAAAAATTCTGTGACTATCCCACAGAAATTCGTGAAATCAGGCTGTTTTAGTACAATTTAAACACTGTAAAAAGTGAAAGCTGCTCTACTTAAAAAAGACTTACTTCAATTGCAACATGATCTCACATCAAGTCGTTATATAGTCACAAAAAATGTAATTAATTTATTCGTGTCCTGGCACGACTTTCTGTTTCATTGCATTTTATGTATTGTTTTCTAATTTTATTCCTATTTTTAAATTATTGTCGCTTGGGGTTGGGGTGAGATTTGAGGTTTTGATGTAATTTTCTGTATTGGTTTCTACACGTTTTTCGTCCGCTTCTAAAACTGTTCTCGCCAAGAGTTGGGGTTAGAGTTGGGGTTTGGGTTAGGATGTTTAAAAATGTAACAGAAAGTGATTCTAACCCCAAGCGACAATGGTAAGAAAATAGAAAAAAAACTATGAGAAAATACATAAAATGCCACGAAAAAAAAAGTCGTGCCACGGACACGAAAAACTATTTATAGAAATTCATGCGACTGACACGAAAAAGACATTCCTGCTTAAGGCACAAAATAAAGCTGAATTTAGTGCCATGGACACGAGCAAAATGTTTTGTGTAGGGGTGCACCGATAAATGCTGGTATATACTAATAATACGTGGCCAGTAACTATTTTGAATCACACAGCCGATAATATTCACAACTATTTAATGTACTACAGCTTTAGATCAGTAAGTCTTTATCGATCAAATCACTCAGTCACTGTTAGTTTGAGTTGCCGTAATTCATTGAGAAGCATAGCAAGCATCATCGGCCGATATATCGGTGCACCCCTTGGTTCGTGACTGTAACTTAACTTTCTGTGAGATTAGTCTGTTCAGTCTGTTTTATTTAATTTATTTATTTATTTTTTGGGGGGGTGTTACCAATTAAAGTAATTTTTAATTTGATCCAACTTTTACTTTTTTACAGTGCAGTAACACAAAAAAATCATGAAACAACAAAAATGTCAAATTAAATCTTATGATCTAAAAGGTTTTAGGCTGGTCACTTATTGTCAATTATAAATTCTATAACTTTATAACAAAATCACATTTACATTAAAAAATTGTCTCTTTGTCTACCTTACTGTTAAAATTCGCAAAAACAGTCATAAGTATCAAGGGTATATTTTAAGAGTTTCGTTGCAAAACGAGATAAATCCGTTTTTTTAATTGTTCAGAAATCTCGTTTTTTGGTTGTGCATTCCAATTAATATCAATTCAACTGCAGTTGTTTTTTTTTTAATTTAAACCTTCATAACTTAAAAAATACAGCTAAGTAGCATCATAAAACAAAATAATAACATGATAACATAATAATAAACATGTTTTGACAAAAATGTTAAAAAATGAATTTATCTCGTTTTGCAACGAAACTCTCCATTTGTAGCAATAGCCAACAATACATTCTATGGGACAAAATTATCGATTAAATATCATTTTAGATTAAAAATCAAAAGGATATTAATTTCCTACAACAAATATATCAAAAATGTATTTATCATTATTAATATGTGTTGCTAAGGACTTCATTTGGACAACTTTAAAGGCGATTTATTTCAATTTTTTGCATCCTCAGCGTATTATTCAGTTTTCACAAAATTGACCCTTAACAAAGGTTTTGTGGTCCAGGGCCACATTTGTGTAATCAATATTTTAACACATAGAACTGTAGAAACCATGGAATCACTTTCCCATGTGTCAACTAGCCCCAATCTCTAGAAAGTGCATATCACCAGCCAGTGCAGTCAAACTTGACTATGGGTGCTTTCACACATACACTGTTTAGGTCGGCCCAAATGATGTGTTGGTCCAAGTTTGGTTCATTTGGGTCATTGTGAATATAACAGCTGCACACTGGTGCACACTAAACGGCCGCTCCGTAAACAGGTGGTCTCGGAACGGCTGTCACCAAACTCTGGTGCGACCAATCTGTGGTGTGAACACTGCTCGACCTCGGTCCGAACCAAATACAGGAAGTTCTCCACATGTTTGAGGCACTGGGCTTCCATCGTGACGTGAGCCGGGTGTTATATTGTGGGTTAATAACAAACAACGCAATGTTGGTCCGTTGCAGAGATTCGCTGTCTCCTGGAAGTTTAAGCTGATGGTTTTGTAAAAACACCCTAACACTTAAAAACTTAAATGATGATTTTCCTGGCCATGTTAACCTCATACGAAAAGTTTGCCCGCATCTCTTTTGTATGTTAAGCAGAGGTTTCCCTGATTTAAACAAAGGCAAGCAGGGCTAATTGGGATGTGGGCAACAGCCTGTGAGATCTCTACTCATTAGCAGAAGCACTGAAGGCAAAACCACAAGTAGGTCAGAGAGTTTCTTCACTGCAGTACAAAGCAGCTCATCAGCTTTAAGTCTGCACACCTCTTCTCCAGCTTCTCGCTCTCTCCAATGATCAGATACCCGGTAACCCTCAAGTACATCATATGCCTCACGGGCACACTCTCCATCAACCCCCGTGAAACTAGCCCTCCCTGCGGGAATGCACGGGCTTATTTGTGTGCCATTTAAAGCATTGGCAGCAAAATGATCATAAATGTACAGGATGAGAAAACGAATGCTTTAATGAGTAACATTTGCATGGGAGCTTTTGCCAAGTGACAGGAGACAAGATAGAAATTGTTAGTTTTTGTGCAATTTTAATGAACATCATCTAAGATTCGTTGAAAATCGAAGTAGCTGGAGGGAAACTGTCATCGGTTTGACAGTGATTATCTCACCAGGGCAATGGTTTATTTATAAAAATGTATGAGATGTCTCTAAAAAACCTTCAGGCTTGTGGTAATAAGGCTTTTTTAAATATGCAAAATAATCACGTATTTATTATGTGTATGTTTTTCTGTGTACGATGAGAGAAGCTGTATGAATAACAGATGCAGACCCGCAAAAACTGAAGAACCTACGACTGACGGGATCGTCTGATCTTCTGTCTTGGGAATGTTAAACAGAAGGTGGGTGACATGAACAACCACTTTACCGGTGTTATTTCACCAGTGTTTTCACAGATCTCTGTGATTGGTCAGGGGCTAATGAGTGTTGATGAGGAAGACTCCCTGAGTACTAACATCTGTGCTGTGCTGAGCTCTCATTAATAATTAGCTGTTTACCTTTATAGGATGTTGAGCAATCCCACACGAAAAAATTACTCTAGTAAACTTTAGTATTTACTAAAGTAAACTGTAGTTTATTGAAGTAGTAATTTGTAGTATACTGCAATATGTAAGCAATAAGGTACGAGAGGCTGTGCTGTATCGTGAATAAGTAACGGCTGAAGGGCGTTGTTAGACACGACGCGAAGCGGAGTGCCTGCAACCCCTTCAGCCGTTACTTATTCACGATACAGCACTTGCCTTGAGTACCTTATTGCTTTTATAAAACGGTTACTACACAATATTGAAGTAAAAAAAATATTAGTGCAACTTTCATGAAGTTAAATCAATAAAAGCATTCCTTCTGCTAGAAAAAATAGTCCCTGACTGTGAACAATAACATGAAAGTTCAAATAAAAACAACAAACTGTTCTCAAACTTTGTCTCATTATATGTTTATGTGTTGCTAAGGGCGCAGTGATATTAAATAGAACTGTTGGGTGAAGCGGTCATGGCAGTGTTTTATCGTGAATAAAGCACACCTATTGACCAATCAGAATCAAGGATTGGAACTAACCATTTTATAAATTATTATAATTAATGCACTTTGTTGATATAGGGTAAATTAAGAGTGATTGGGACATAAGGTCAAATGTGACAGTGCAAAGTATATTTTTTGCCTGATGATTGAAAATGAAACTTTTTGGCTAAGCCCTAGCTGTGAGACTACCAACATTGCATGCCCTAATTGGTGTGACATCACATATGTGGGTTGGGCAAGCATCAAAAAGGAAGTTGACCATGTAACACATAGGGCCCTACCTTGCACCCAGCGCAATTGACTTTGTCAGTGACGCATGTATCATTCGTATTTTGCACCGGCGCACAGCAGGTTTATCCCTCCATAGACGCACGTCGGCAAACTAGGGAATTAACTCGCGCTCCATGGGCGGTTCAGCGCAAAAAAGGAGGCGTGTTCCGGAGCAAACCATACCTGATGCTATTTTGCAGTTTCAAAAAAACAATTGCGCCACTGACCAAAAAAAAAATAGTCTAAAGTCAGTGGCGCACACACTTTGCTTATCTAATCTACACAGATGCAACAGTTATTTTTGCAAATCATAAATTGTTACAATAAAAAAATATTAACACATGCGATAAGGGAAATCATAGTGGTGAGCATTGTGGTGATAGTTTTTATTTATTGTGTGGCTGCGTTAAAAAATTCTCATGCAAATAACGATTAAAATATTTTCATAAGTTTGTTGTGTGGCTGTATTACGTTTATTTTAAGTAAATAATAATTCAAATGTTTTCATAAGAAACCTTAATGTATATGAACTTGATTTGTAAGTGTACTTTGGGGTTGGACCTTGCTTGCGTTTCTTGGGTCCGATTTCAAAGCCCCCAAACCCTTTCAGCTATGAGGATGGACGCAGCGATGTCCTCTGCTGGCGTCAGGTCCTGTGTAGAGGCAGATCCACCTCCTGTTACACGGAGTGCCCGATTTATGCTGCCAAGCTTGAGAGTCTCCCGTCTCCTGACATCATTGTAGCGCTTGGCGCAACGTCCTGGGGATGCCAGCTGATGAGACAATTGTGGCTATTTCCTCTCACGCCTGTTTAACCGACGCTGATTTGGGCGGGTTTCTCCTATCCCCATACAAAACAACTTCTCTGTCTTTGACTGCTTTTACAAGAACGTCGGTCTCCTCAGCTGTGAACCGCTCCTGGCGTGCGCCTGGTAAATCCGTCATAATAATAGCAATCCGCCATTGAACTTGCGCCCTTGCGTTTAAAGGGAATGTTGGATAGCGTTCTGATTGGTTTATTTGACGTTAGGCCCAAACCACACCTATGAATAATGAACCTACTTCAGACCAACCCCTTATTGATTTACGCCTGGCGCAAGAGTTATTTCTCCCGCCGGGAAAATAGCAACAGCGCCCAAGATCCGCCCACAAAGTCACTTGCACTTTGCGCTTCGCACTTGCATTTCAGATCGTTAAAATAGGGCCCATAAAGTAAGAAAAATTACAAAACTTTAGCTATGGCACAAAACTTTAATGGAAACATGAATGTGGTGTATTGAAACAAAAGAAGTAAAAATTGTGTTACGGCCACCACTAAATAAAAGTGTTTGCTACACTTTTCTTCATAATTATATAATCATTCACTATTATAGGAATGTATGATATGTGGGCCGATGTTTTTAATTTATGGCCAGAAACTTCACCAAAGCCAGAATTCACCATATGCACTTTTCACCTATAAAGGAAAACATACCTATTACTGTACACTCTCAGAAATAAAGATACAAAAGCTTTACAAAAGTTGCTTATTAGTATTTCAAAGGTAGATATTGGTACCAAATGCATACATTTCTGTACCTAAATGGCACATATCAGGACCATTTTGAAGGGGTGGTTCAATTATATTTTTATGCATACTGACTTATTAACACAGTTACAGAGTTGTTTCCTCATGCTAAACGTAGGCAAAGTGTCAAAAAAGCAGTTGGGCGTGTGACAGAGTATTTCTGTGCCGAATGCACTTCGCCAGGGTTCGAACAAGATTCGTAAAGTTTTTTTCGATTACAGGTCCAGCTGACGTTTCAGAGGTTTCTATACGTATCACTTCTTTTTATGGGCACTTTCCCCGGAAAACCCCGCCCACCCGTCAATCAGTGGGAGACGCTAGAACTTAAACATCACTTGTTTAATTTCAAAACTCAACAATGGCACGAATTAATAAGTGTGTTTTTGGATGTAAGGAGAAGAAAGTCAGCCTTATGAAAACAATGGATATAGTTTATTATCTGGGGTAGCAGCGGAGTTTTGCGTGTGTTTGATGCGCTGGATTTCATTTAAAAGTTCCAACCGGATCATGAGTTGCATGCGGTAAGTAAGACTTCTGTCTTATGTTGGAAATAGGTGTGTGCATATTATATAAATGACACGAATATGTAGTGAATCATAAGTTAAACAGTGCTGTATAGTGTTGCATGACTTGTACTCGCTCCTCCCAAGGTAGTAACTCCTCCTTCTTCATTTTTTCGTACGTTATCAGAAAGATTCGGTAAAGCTAATCTTTCTTTTATAAATCTGATTAAACTAAAGACTCTTCGGAGATATAAAGGATGTAATACAACTCTATAGGTACTCCAGATTAACATCAGAAATACAGAAACAGCGTGTGTTATGTGTGTGTTATGTGAGCTTTAAAGGGTAATGCCCCAGTGACAGCTTTTGTATCACTTGTTCTGAGAGTGTACATGGTGTTGATTTTGTATGAATCTGTGCAATAGAAGGTACAAAAATGCATGATTATCTGAAAAAAGCAAGATTGTAACCCTACCCCTAACCCCAATGTCACTAGAGATTGCATACATTCATACCAATTAACATCAATGTAAACCAGGTATGTCTCCTAGCAGGGATACTTTTTAAGTTACAGCAACTCAAGTCAAGATATAAAAAATTACTTGTATAGCCAATTTGATTAAACCTAAAGAGAAATATAAAAGGAAACCTTTACAGTGTAGAATACTTTTACACTGAACTTTATTATTTACTAAGGTTCCTATTTACAGTATAGGAATTAGTACAGTTTACTACAGTATCACTCTTCAGAGTTTACATTGCATTAGGGACTTTAAAGTTCACACAAAAAAATGAAAATTATGTCCACAAATAAAGATATTTTAAGAAATGTTTGTAACCAAACCATTCGTGGACCACATTTACTTCCATAGTATTGTTTTTTCCTACTATGGAAGTCAATTAACAGTTTGGTTACAAACATCTCTCAAAACATCCTCCTTCGTGTTCATCAGAACAAAGAAATTCATACGGATCTGTAACAACACGAGAGTGAGTAAATGGTGACAGAATTTACCTTTTTTGGTGAACTATCCCTTTAACACAGCCAGTCATATCTGTATATAGCTGCTTCTTACTCCTTATAAACACATTGATATTCTGTAACAGACAATCAAAGGTGAGCCAATGCAGAGGACACCTTCAACGTGAGCCAGTTGGGATGTAAATTAGGCAGCCATCTGTGTCCGTCACAGCTTCATCGGAGCGGAAAGACACATCAAACTTTCTTTTTCGCCTGCTTCTCACAGACACTGGAGTCGACTTGTTATTTATAACTAGTTTAAGATTTAACTACAGAGACTCGGTGAAAGAACGACTAAAAATATGAATTTAAAGCTGAAGGGTTTATTTGGTCTTAAATTATAAATCTGATTTCGGCCTAATGTGCAGAGACTACTAGATAAACCACTAAAGATCTCATTAAGCATGTCAAGATTCTGGCTAAGCCAATGGCATGATTTTGGGGTGGACTACACATTTGTGTGTTTGGAAACATTCATTATTTTGCAGTTCAGTCTGCTGTTGCCATGAAGAACTATTCAACTTTAACTAGGCACTGTGATCTTAAACATTTTACATTGTTTTTATTTTCTAGGAATTTAAGTGGCTGCCAAACTGAGCTTTACAATTTCTCATCACAATTTCTCTCGATTTTTCTATTGATGCTTTATCTTGTCTATACCCGCCCCATACACCATCTATACTAATTATATTGTTATATGTTTTGTACTGAACATAAACTTCGGTATTTTTCATCTTTGTGTAAATACAAAAAAACAATACATTATTTATTTTTAGTATCAGAGTGAAAGTGCTACTAATATAAATACATATATGAATAAATATGAATATTTTAATGAATGTCTTCTTCCAGTTGACATTTTGTTTTGAAACATAACTAATAGTGAGACTGGAAAAGCGTGAAAAGCGTGAGCGTGCATTGCAAAATCATGGGACCAAAACAACAAAAGAAAAGAAAAATAAAGAAACTGAGTGCATAATGTGTGACATGCAATCCCACATGATGAGTGCTCCACTTATCACTTCTAATGAGCAGGTTGTGTGCGCACGCATAAGGAAAGTTTGCTTTGAATTTGCAGAATCTTCCACAAATGATTATTAATTTACAAGTCAACATGTTCACTCAACAGTAGCAGCTTCCTGATGAATTGGTGTTGATGTGCTAAACTTCTGGTTGAACTCTTGAGAACTGTTTAAACAGCTTTGAACTCCATCTGACCTCGTCTAAGATTAGATGTTCAGTTTCTCTGAGGGCTGATGGGAATAGATACAGACCAGAGAGAATACCGGATAACTCAAGCACATCAACAAAGTAAAACGCAATGCCATTCGGCCCTAAAATCATGGCAAACTATCTGTACAGAGATAAAAAATTGAGAACCGTCTTGACAGGGTGCGTCCATAAGAAATGAGACAAAGCTGCATGTTCTGACAGAAAACAAAAAATACAGTACACTGCTGTTCTAGAAAAGTTTTGCTACTAAATTAAATATATACTCCAAACAAAACTCTTATTACAGACTTGCAAGCAGCAGAATACTGTATGCATGTATTTCCACAGTATGACAGACAGCTGCTCTGCTTCACAACCCTTTGAACTACCTACAGAAGGCATCATGGATGAAGTCTTGAGATAAAGTCTGTTTTAAAAGATAAGAAACTAGTTGTCTAAATTGTAATTTTTTTATACAAGAAATTGATGAAAATATTTCAGCATAACAAGATGCATCTTTTGACAAACTTGGCCCACCATTATGGCACCACATCCCTAAACCGAGAGGTTCACTGGATTTACAATGTAGATCTTTATGCCCAATTCCAATTTGTTGCCTGTATCCTGCCTGTATTTTTTTATTTTTTTTGCCGCCGCGCTTACATCATTTTTTAAAAGCGGCTTGTATATAATATGAGCTTTTACACTCAACACTTGGCAAAACAATTCAAGGTGGACATACTTACCCAGAACAGTTTAAACCACAAAATGTTGGACACAGACAAAATAATTATACTGTAAAAGATTATAGTGCTTTATTTCTGTAACAAAACATGAATCTTCAACATTACTCCACTAAGTGGACCTGTCGTTCTCCATTGTGCTGCTAAGAAGAGTCATGTGATCACGGGTGGTGTCCACCTAAAGTCCAATTTATAGTAGTGCGTAATGTCTACGCCGTAGGCTATCCGTAGCCTCTGCGTGGCCTGATGTGCACCTCGCCAAATTTTTTACACCGCGTCAGTTCTAACCGGACCGCAAGCGCTATGATTGGTCCACTAGAACCCCTCCCGTCAGGTAAAAAAATTTCTGCGTCATAGGTATTTCCATTTGCGACGGTGAGAACAAAGACCAAGTTGAGGAGTGATTTAACTCAAACTGCAACATTAGTCACTTTTTTTTATTATCATCTCAAAACATACACAACAAGTTGCTGTTTTTTCTTCGCTTGTTGGTCAAACTTGCCAAAGCTGCTTCTTCATTGAAGGTCGCACTGCTATTGTGGTGATGCGTGGATACTGCCTACCAGCAGTCTGCATGTGTGTTTGCACATCGACGCAAACGACGTAACAGTATAAATTAAAACCAACGTGTAACCTACGCCAATGCCGCTACGCCGTAGGACCTACTCACAACTCTAATGAGCCTTTAAGTTGACTTATTTGTTGCGGTTTCAATGAAAAAACAATAAAACCATTACAGAAAATTCGAATGGTTTCCATTAAAATACCAATAGGAACCATTAGCTTTTACCATTAAACCACTACACTGTAGTGTGTTTTGGGCCATATTCCATTAGAACCAATGCATAGAACCAATAGAACCAATACATACCATTAGAGACCAACAAAGACCAATACACTGTAGTGTTTTTTGGCCGTATTCCATTAGAACCAATAAAATTCCCAGTAAAACCAATAAAACCAATAGAATTTCTGTGATGTGTCTATTTTTTTTTAGCAGGGTTGACATGGAAATATCCGATCTGTCCTCTTACATTGGGGAAGCGAATGCTTGTATCTGATTTATTTCCACATATGAATGAGCCTTAAAATCGATCAGAGAATACCGGTATCTATGTGCTATTTCCCGCTTACAGGTCTGTTGGTCATATCCGATCCGCGCCTCTTAATCGGAAAAAAATCTGAATTGAGTCAGTTCAAACAGGCACTGTAAATGTGGCCTTTTAGGACAATTCAAGTTTTGTTAAACATTTCAATTTGGTAACAGTCTCAGGGATTCAAGCTAGCAGTCTGCTATCAATGACCCAATCAGTTGTTTTGTCTTTAACCCTGCAAGGAGATGTGTGTGGGGATGAACATGTTTACTAGGTCATGAAGCCAGTCTTGAAGCCCTTAGGTTGTCCCAGTGCCAGACGAATCCTGTCTGGCCTCTCGACCACACTGTGAGCACATATGCTTAACATGTGATAACACTCATCTTCTGTGGCAAGTGGTGTGGTTACTTTTCTTCCTCCATTCGTTTTAGGTTATACCTTCAGTGCACCACATAATAAAACACACTATGTATTTAACAGTGGCTGCCGGTGACTTCTTTTTTCGAGGGCGCTTGATGCGAAGTTTGTCACAACATGTATGTAGTCCGTCATGTGTGTGGTTCGTAATTAAAAAATATGTGTTCTGTGCATCGAGTGAACCTATGTTCATCACATGTCGTGTCAAAAAGTGTTTATGATTAAAGAGACGCTCGCGTTTGCCAGATACTCGGATAATCTCATACGTAATCAGAGTTTACTGTTTAGGGTATGTCTTGCATGTATTTTTTGAACGTGAGCGTCTCTTTTATCATAAATGGTTTTGATGCGTGTGCAACATGCACTTATTTTGACAAAACACGTGATGCACATGGTTCACGTGACGCAACTAACACATATTTTGAATTTGCGCCCCTCGGACAGGTATTTTGACATTTTTTATGAGTATCAACATTATGAAAAAGCATGCATGGCAGTTTTATTTATAATGTCCTCACAGATAGTAATCTATAACAGTAGTCTACTATACAGTAAGCACAAAATACTATCAGGCATTTAGATTTTTGTCTGGAAATCTTCCCTTAAATCCCAACATTTTTATTTAACTAAAGGTTTAGTAATTTAACACTTTAAATGCGCTCACTCTTTCTTAGAAATGTCAATCACTGCCTATAGCCTGCTCCTACCTGATCTTCTATAGATACGAAACACAACTTAAGCCTCTTTGCTAGATTGACACCTGCAAATGATATCCAAAATCTGCCTGTGCTTTTATTACACACTTCAGCAGCTAGTCCCCCCCCACACACCTACGTTTTAAGACACGTGTTTTTATGTGATAAGCACAACAAACATTCCCAACAGTAATATCAACAAAATTACATTCCCAACATATCTGTATTAAGGTCTGCTTTGCTAGCCATTCGACTGGATCTGTCTATCTACAGTTGCCATGTCCGGACCATGGGTCACCAATACAGTATGCATTTTCCAGATGTTTACTGGAAGAGGATAGTAAATGAGATCATGCAGCAGGCAAACATCCACCCTCAGGGCTTCAGGACAGGCAGAGGTTGTCATTTAGACTATGAGATCCAGCATTTTAACTGCATAAGCCATGGTGGTATATTAACAGTATACACATAAAAAGTGTAAGCGAAAATTACACATACAACATCAATACATAGACCACATCTTCAGGCCCTGAAGAAACCAGTGGTTTTTATTATTGCAGTTTAACAGTTCAATGCAAGCTTTCCATGTAGTTTTATCAGTGTTCGGCCTCTTAAATGCAGCTGAAGGACAAGGTTCAATGTTGGTGGGTCTGCAGAGAAATGAAACCAGATGTGCTTCTTACAAAACATCTGGTATTGTGTGGATTAGTCCTTTGCTTTGGTTAGTGTGGGAAGCCTGAAGCTTTTAACTGGAGTAGCATAGAATGGGCCTGAACCAATAAACTTTAAGGAAGGTGTTGAACTTCGGCATTGTTCTGTCATCACTAAATCCAAAGCCATCCACAAAAACTCTTTAAAATATTTTTTGTGTGTGTGTGTGTTAAGGAAAGAATTTTCCGATTGAGAGTTTACAGAATTTTCCAATTGAGAGTTTACATAATTTAATTCAGTAATAAGTTTAACAAACTGCTTTTGTGGCCAAAATGTAATTTCCGGTAGACTTCTGCAAACAATCAATGACAACAGGGTAACTCTGATTTCTGATAACTAGCTAAATAAATAACAAGTAAATTACCTTAGTTCAAATTATAGTTAAACCGTATCAACTACTGTACTACACTGAGCTAACGTTACTGGGTAAAAGGTATGTATACAATAGCTACAGATCCTTGAACTCTTACCTGGCTGCCAAACCTCTCTTCACACAGCAGAGATTCATGCTCACTGTCTCCCCTCGTCATTAAATCAAAACATTTTATTTTCGACAAGGTATTTGTTCCAGAGGTCATTTAACCACTAGCCAGACCGATAAACAAACCAGACTGATCTCACGGAAAGTTGTGTTATAGTCATGAAAAATGTAATTAATCTATTCGTGTCCATGGCATGAAATTCAGCTTTTTTCATGCCTTGAGCGCAAATGTCTATAAATAGTTTTTCGTGTCTGTGGCACGACTTTCTTTTTTTTGTGGCATTTTATGTATAGCTTTCTCATTGTTTTTTCTTATTTTCTTACCATTGTCACTTGGGGTTTGGGTTAGAATCACTTTCTATTACACTCCAGGCGAGAATAGTTTTAAAAGCGGAAGAAAAACATGTAGAAACCAATACATAAAAGTACATTCTAACCCAAATCTTACCCCAACCCCAAGCGACAATGATTTAAAAATAGGAAAAAATGAGAAAACAATACATAAAATGACACGATAAAGAAAGTCGTGCCACGGACACGAAAAACTATTAATAGAAATTTGTGCTGAGTGACATGAAAAAGATATTCGTGCTTAAGGATGGGACGGTATGAAAATATCATGATTATAGTGATCAAAGTTTTCACGGTTATCAATATTATCATGGTTTTGTTACAATGAGATGGAAAAATAACCCCAGATAGCACATGTACGTCTGCAAGATGTCTGGTAAAGATCTGGAGATCTGGAATACATCTGGTGTGTAAAAACGTCTTATAAAGGTCTTAGAGAGAGCTGCTTTACATACATTCTAAATCAAAAACGTCTTGCAGATGTCTTCAATATGTCTATATGACATCTTTTAGGAAACGTCTCAGAGACGTATTGCAGATGAGCAAACAATCTAAATAATACGTCTTGCAGATGTAAACGCAGACATCAAATAGACGTCTTCAAGATGTTTGTGTGCTATCAGGGACTGATACACAAACTGAAAACATTTGAACACATTTTTTTTTTTTAAATCACAATTAAATATTTCATGTTCCTGAAATTATTTCTGTGGTAAAAAATTAACAAATCTGTCTAATAAGTTTACCGTGAATGAATACAATACATTATCCCTTAAATGCCTTCTTGTGCAAAAAACTGTTGCATGTGCACGCCTGCGTCAAACTGATTCTGGCTGGACAGGATTTACCTCAAGTTTTCAAAATCACGATAATCAAACACGGTTGTAACAAAAAAAACCCTGATAATATTAACAGTCAGGACATTTTATTGTGGTTAACCGTGAAACCGGTAATCCCTATAAAAATCTAAATTTCGTGCCATGGACACTAATAAATTAATCAAATTTTCAGTGACTTTAACACGACTTTCCTTGAGATCATGTTGAAACAAACACATATCGGAAGTTCAGGCGCGTAACTGTGACAACGTGCATGCGTCCATCAATGCATAACTAAATTCTGGTTCCATCACTTTCTTCTCCTTTTTAGGTTTTGGCTTTCTTATGGTGCCATGCAACCAGTGAGAAACACATCTATTGTTGTTCCAGCTTGGCTGTCACTGATTGAAAAATAAATGGAGTTTCATGTCACTTGAGTGTTGAGGGTTGTTGAAGAGGGCATCTCAGACTGTGTGAATGCTGTGATGGTTTATATAAAAACGCTAACGGCAGAACTATACAATTTGTTTCTGTCCTTATGCATACTACTGTATGTCATTACGCTATGGAAGAGAGTCCAGCTGCGTGACTTTCAAGTTTACTGTAGAGACGACTGGAGAGGTGGTCAGTGCCTTTTTACCTGAGCTGCTGTTTTTCATCCTTATTTTCTTAACTGATTTGTCGTTGATGTATGGAATCTATCTCATGTGTAAAGATTGCATGTATACGCCTAGGCCCGGGTGGCTGCTTTATCTTGATTACATCTTATCTACCTTTCTACACCACAAATTGATTTCCGTCACTTTGCATTTGCATAAGGTCTTGATGTTTACTATTGTATTTTCATGCATTGGGCTTTGGTGGCTTTTGTATCAGAACTGCACTTTCAACCTTATGGCCTATACAATTGCTTGCATTATTCAGAGGCACAGAATTGCAAAATATTGTAATAAGCACCAAGGGTAAGCAATGACAAGTGAATCCAGGTTATTGCAGTGATTCTGCAATCAGAGGAGGATGAATGATTAGGTATTTTACTGCAAGAGAAGATACTGTGCAAACCAGAGATAGGAAGTTATGTGCTGTTTTGATGGATAACCATCAGGGCTTTAGCCTTGTAGAGTATAAATCAAGACTCGAAGTAAAATAAGTATACAATCCATAACAATTCATGATTAAGCTAATCATAAATGTCTTGAATCATTTTGCACTAAGTTTTGCATAAAAATCAAATCCCATTCTTTATCACTGCTATAGAAGAGAAATCTTAACATTGTATGCTGCTGTAGAGGAAGCGTCTGCTATTTAGGCTTTTAAATGTACTGTACAATACATAATATCAGTGTCTGGGTAACACTTTACAATAAGGTTGTATTTGTTAAAGGGAACATATCATGAAAATCTGACTTTTCCATGTTTAAGTGCTATCTATCAACCTAGAAAATGTGAAAAAGAACAACCCAGTAACTTAGTTTTGGTAAACCATTATCTGCAAGCATGTGAAAAATCGGTAATTGAAATTTGGCTCCCCTTGTGATGTCAGAAGGGGATAATACCACCCCTTATTCTGCACTATCCAACCACGGCACTGCCATTTAATGCAGAGATCAACTCATTCGCATTTAAAAGGACACACCAAAAAAAAAAAAACGGCAAATATTTGCTCACACTTACAAGTGGCAATTTTAACTTGTTACAATAAATTATCTATATGGTATTTTGAGCTAGAACTTCTCATATGTACTCTGGGGACACCAAAGATTTATTTTACATCTTTGACAAATGTCTTGTGAAATGTCCCCTTTAACATTAGTAAATGCATTAGCTAACATTAACTAACAATAAGCAATATATTTTTTATGTAAGTACAATTAATTCATTAACTTATGTTAACATTTTTTAAATGATTTAAAAATGATAAAATTGACATGAACTATGATGAATAAATGCTGTTGAATTATTGTTTATTGTTAGTTCATGTTAGCTTAGTAATAACATTATATTTTATTTTATCTATGAAGTATTATTACTAATATTATTTTGAATGTATCAGTATTTATTTCTTATATAAAACATACAAGACAACAGTAATAATAATTATTATTAACATGTTTTTATTATTTTGATGTTATTTTGACAAGCAATAAAATAAAGTAATTCCTTTATTTATATTTTTATTATTTAAAAAAAATATGTTTAATGTTTGTGTCTCACGCCAAAATGTGTATTATAACTCGAATTTTCGTGTTTACGCATAAAGAAAGTACGACGCAATATTTTCACGCAACCTCATGACAGGCAAGTTCCCAACTTTATCCCACAGTGTTGTCAAAATCAGACAGAGGGGGCGTGGTCTGTGACGTCAGCCGGGCAGAGTCGTACCACAGCATAGTCTGGCTGGATGTCTGACTCAGCCACGCAGGTTATTTGGGGATACATTTAGATCGCGTATTGCATCTAATCCGACTATAAAATGCTTATTCATTCTTCACATTCTGGACTACGTGCATTTTGTATTATGGACGCTTTTGCTCGGTGCGACACGAGGTAAGTTATACGTAGTAGCAATATCACGCGAGTTTGTGCACGCTGTACTCAACTTGGCACTGTCCCAGTCACGCGCTGTGAGCGAGACATGTTGTATTTGTCTGCGTTTGATGGAATGACAGTGCTTGTGATGCCATGCAGTAAGATATAGATCTTGCACATATCTGTAATCATATAATGCAGGGGTTTTTATTGCAATGCAAAAGTTGCTCTTATAATGCAATGTTTGTATTTTAAACTTGAATCAAAGGGTAATTTATTAAATTAATTATAAAATGAATGCTTTCAGGTTTTAGATCTTTTAAGAAGAAGACCAAGACGAAGAAAAGACTACAGAAACTGGCATTGCCCATGTTAATGTCTTTTCAACCACACCTGCAAATGGACTAAAAGGGCAATAAATGTTTGCTTTTTATCACTGGACTAGTGCCAAAGCTGCAGAACTTCCCAACGTCCTGATTCCAGGTCTCCGTGTCCCCAAATTTGTGCTACGACTGTCATGCACCCTCGCCCCTGTACTGTATTCATCCCTGGCTTTGTGGGACTTTATGTGTGTTTCTGATCCCTGCCACAGACTGTTAGGATCATTATCACTTCCATGGTCTGATTAGTTGGAATTGAACTTTTATTTGTGAACCGAATCTAGAACTGCGCAATAACAACATACGGTAGTGGTGAAGTTTTAACCCTTTCAAGAAACTCAAGTGAATGTCAATGAGCTCTCAGGATTTAACTCAAGGACTTTCCAACTGAGTTAGCACTCAGGATTTAATCCAAGGACTTCAATCCAGGTTAAACATTAACATCAAAATACAGATAAAACATTTGAAGCTCATGCGAATAATAAATTATGAGCTCTGACAGTTTCCAGTACCGTGCACTGTTCGAGTACAATCAGGAGCGGGGTGACGATATCTCCCTTCAACCTGGAGATCTTATCACAGTCTCCAAAATGGCTCTGCTCACACCTGAATACCAGGAGGGTGACGAAAAGTGTCCAAAGGGCTGGCTTCATGGCACCAATGAACGGACTAAAGAGAAGGGCAACTTTCCTGGCACCTTCGTGGAGTATGTTGGGGTCATAAGGGCGGCCCTCCCTTCAGGGAAACCTTGGCCAAGACCTGTACCCCCAACACCTGTAGGGCCTCAGATCCCAGGCACCCCTGCTTCAGAAGGTAAGTCTGTTTTGTCTAACATGTAATCCAACAGAAAATCTCATGTACATGTAATAAAAAATCTGTGTAAATAGCATATATATATATATATATATATATATATATATATATATATATATATATATATATATATATATATATATATATATATATATATATATATTTATATGCAGAGTATACTGACATCCTTTATGGAATTAAACATTACCACATCTCTCTGGCATCTGTAATGTTATACCCTCAATCTTAAAAAGCAAGATGGTTAATTATCCTCTCCCTGCTTTCGGTTCAGGCACCACAACCCTATAATAAAACGCCTCACTTAAATTTTAAAAACATTGTGTGCACATTGTAGAGTTGCACTCCCACTAGGAACTTTACTTTTTTGCTGAATTTAGGGGTTTATTATGGAGTCTTTAAGTGATAAGAAATCAGTACTTTCATACATTCAGCATCAAAGACGCCACTGTATTTAAAATGTTTTTCATTGCCCCTGTGTGTCTGATCATGGTGCAGTCTTCTTGGTGGGGTGTTCGTATGCTAACTAGGTCAGACAGCAACTCTGGTTGTTCCAGCACTGCTTCTCTTATATAGTCTAGGGTGCTTGTCTGTTTTATGGGGGAGGTTTAGGTCGCCTTTGTGGTATTTATGTGTTTTATTCACTGTAGATCCTCTTTTAGTGCCTTGCTGAGTCCATTTTGATTCAGACAAGGTGCAGAGATAGTGATAAACAGCATAGAAAGCCATTTAAAGCGCTGGGAGAGGCAAAAACATGCAGTTCTTTTGAATAATTGATCATTTGGATGGCTGACGGTCGGCCAATCACTGACTCGCCCTGTGCCAAGGGATCTTTATGGAACACAGACACAACACTTTTTAAGCAAATTTATGAGCCTTGCAAATTCGTTACGGGTAAGGTGGGTCATTGTCAGGATAAGTAATTGCAGAGGGAATGCGTTAGTTATTATTATAGTATTTAATAGGGAACTGTTGCAGCTCTAGCAGTACATCCAGTGGGATCGATAACAGGAACCAACTCTTTGTAATATGCTATATAAAGAAAGACCAGTTTTTATGTAATTATAGTTTGGTTGGCCTACTGTAGATTTAGTTTTTATTATTTATGTCCCAGACCGTATTAAATGTGTTTATGTGGATATGATGCTCAATCAGTGGCTTCTAATTTAAATCAAAACTGAAAATAAGAAAAATATACCATCTGCTCAACACACACAACTTTACTTTTCATTTAAGTTTCAATTATTTTACATTTGACTCCCAGGTCAGGATGATCTTGTGTTGATCTTGTTCAATGCAAATTCACAGGTCAGAGTTCATCAGAACTTGAGCCTTTGTGTTGAGAAATAAAAATTAAATTTAGATACTGTATTGCATATGCTGTGTACTTGTTCACATGTCCATGTGTGTATGCATGAAAGTCCATGGATACCGAATTTTAACCACATCTTTATTAGTACATAGTGCTTGACCTCATCTGACTGAGTTGTCCTTGGGCTGCCATTGTGCTAGTCAGATATGCCTTTGACACATGTGGCGAACCATAGGGGTGTAAAAATACATCGATATCTATCGAAGCATCGATTCAATTCTAACGATACTATGCATCGATACCACAGATAAAATATCAATAAGAGGTACCTTTATTTTGACATTCTGTCCTAATTCCTTGGCGTAACGTCCATCTACACATTTCTGCCAAAGCGCGCATTTTCGTTTATTCTGCTAGTGTCAGCAAGTGAAAGCAATTCAGCAACAAAGGGGTTGTAGCAACAAAAAATACAGCAAAAGAAGCAGAAGACGTTGTTGGTTTGTAAATATTTTGTATTTAAAAATGGATTGGACTGGCAGAAACCCTTGCCAGCACCAGCTAAAACACTAAAGACTTTGACGTTTGCCATCATAAGCTTGATTTTAATGTTATTTTTTCCTCATTATTTATTTTTCTTTATTTTAAAAAAGTGTATTTTTTCCTAGTTTGTTGTTGTAAATGTCCTAATTGGGACTGTGCTATTTTTAAGAGTTTAATTAAACGTTCATGTTATATATTTTGGTTGCATTTGTGAGTTATTAAAAATGTAACTGCTTAACTAGGCACGTAATATTAAAGTATCAAAATAGTAATCAAATCGAATCGTAATTGGGTGATTCTCGCGAAATGAGGTGACATAAAACGTTTTGATAAAAAAAGTAAATGCAAAGTAAGAGTATCAAAATAAGAAGCATACAGTTACAAACATCTCTTCATGTACTATTTTGCACATGATTTCAAATGACATCATACAAACAAATGTTGTTGTTTTTTTCCACATTTAAGGGGAACATTTTCATTACCGCAACGTGTCCATGACTGGATTTGGGTTCTTTGACATGGAAATATTTATAATAAAAAATCTAAAAAATAAAAAGCTTCAGTGCATGTTATATTATAAACATTTACAGTAAAGGAACATGTGGTATTTGGTGATCATTGGTAAAGAGACAATTATAAGGAATATAAATGTGTCCAAGACCAATTTTCTCATCCTCCGCAACAATTTTCAATCATTGTTTAAGCCCTCAAGGAACTAACATTTTCAAAAAAAATAGTTGGAAGGGACATAATTGACTGATT
Organism: Misgurnus anguillicaudatus; assembly: GCF_027580225.2. Classification (NCBI taxonomy): domain Eukaryota; kingdom Metazoa; phylum Chordata; class Actinopteri; order Cypriniformes; family Cobitidae; genus Misgurnus; species Misgurnus anguillicaudatus. The sequence continues at coordinate 8,799,488 of NC_073344.2, forward strand.
CAAGATGGCTAGCAGGTAAGCAGTTCTTATTTTTTCTCTCCAAATAAAAGTTAAAAGTTTGTTTATCATAGTACCTAGACAACTTTTTTGTTCTCATTACCGAAACATGAGTTTAAATGCATATATTGAATGTAATATCATGTTGCGGTAATGATAATTTTTGATAATATAAAAAATGTAAATAATTCTATAGGAAATATTTTTTAAAACCCCCCAAAAATTATGGTTATTAGTAAGTTCAGACTTTAATCTTATACATGTATGTGCAAAAAATAAAAAAATATTGGCTTTTTAAAAATTCTGATGCTGGACACCTTCTAAATCTGGATTTCGTGAGAATCACCCAATTGCATTGAAGAAAAGTTATGTATCGGCAAATTGCATCGCATGATGCTTAGGATGCAAAACCATCAATTTTTACCTCTTTGTCTGTTGTGACATCTCATCGCATTGCTGAACTCACAAGGGCGCATGAGAGAACGTAAGAGACAGATTCACACATAAAGTATACATGTCCAAAACCTCTGACTTGTGCAAATGTCACATATTTTCCATATGAGGAATGAATGTATTTTTTTGACATCTTCAGACAATATTGAACATATACTTTACAGTATGTGTTGCTTCCATAAACTAATTGAACAAACTAAATTTAGACAGTTTGTCTTTTATTATTAATTAATAATAGATCTGCATTAATTTTACTTGGATTTACAAAAAAAAGATTTGTTACCAAAGCCTTAACATCATTAGGGTTGAGTATCATTCACATTTTAACAGGTGCAGTACCAGTTTCGGTACATGAAATTCTGTACCGATACCCAATTCCACCTTAATCTGGTACTTTACTCTCTGTGTACTATCAAAAACATTTAGTTCAGAAGAAAAGTTGAAACATCTTACTTTTAACATTTTGTTGTTTATTTAGCAATGTTTTTCAGGTTGGTTGGCCGTTTTCCATAATTTTCAGACACAGAGCTAAATAAAATAATCACATTTAAAATAATACTTCATAGTCTTTACTCTATAATACAAATATATATTAACCCTTATTAAAGTTACAAAAGTTAATCAGTCATGACAAGTTAATGATTTTTAATCCATTTATTGAATAACATTAGAAACAGAAAACATCATGTATACTGCCCCTTTAAGAGTGCACAAATCCAAAATACAGTTACACTTACACCCGAATTTTATTTCTGAAATGGGTCAGTGACAAAAAAATGAGAAGATGGCAAGATGAGAAATTCAAAATCTTAAAAATAAACTTGTTTTAAAAGCATGCATCACGTTTATTTCAATGCACATAGTGTATTTATGTTAATTTTATGCAATAAAAAATTATATTTGCACCATTTTTATGAAAGTTAAGACTGAATTGACCTAAAAATGTCAAATGTTGTAACCGCCAATTGTGCCAAGAATGAGAAATATTAAATATTTTATCCACCTTGATGGCATGTAAGCGTAATCATAAAAAACTAAAATTTTATTAGTTATTTCTAAATGTAAATTTAAATGCGCTTATGTATTTGTCCTGACATGTGCTGTTTTTTAAATAATCTTTGACAAATTATGTAAAAATATATGTAAAAAAAAAATCATATTACACTAAACTAGATGATTATATTTTATTCCACAGTTTTTAATGAATATATACAACAATTGACACAGACTGGTTACATCCCATTGACATTTTTGCAATTATCCTCCAAATATTCTTTCGAAATTAAATTATACCAGAAATTTTAGACTTGGTCTTCAAAAAAGAGAATGTATCCAAGTAATATGCAAATTTATTTTGAAAATTTAACCCTTTTAGATTTAATTGAACCATATGGACACAAAATAATTAACATCACGTCATTGGCCCAAATCCTACAACCAATTAGGGGGTAGCGTGAAAGACTGTGTTTACCATGGTAATCATATAATTGTTAGAAATTTTGTATAAATATGTCCATTCCAGTGCAAGAAAACCTTCACTCTCATATGTAGCTATGTAAGGACGCTAATATACACACACACAAAACTCCTCAAACAGTGAGTAGCTCATTGAGATCTGTTATGCGTCTTCTTTGTGCTCAAATATTTACTTTGCCAAGGTCTAAAAGCATGTGAAAATGATAAACGTTGGTAACGATGCATCACTGCGCTGTCTGTTGTGTTTGAGCAAGTTGCAAGGTTGACGTCATGTCACAGGGTCTCTCTTGCTCTCGCTCTCTCTACCGTCTCGCCTCAGCCAGTTACCGAAATTAGGCACTGAACCCTAAAAATAATTGAAAGTAGACAAATGCCCTTAAAAATTATACAAATTGACTGATTTTAGGGTATAAGAACAAATCACCTATGCACGGATGCTTTTAACCTGCAACATGCAGTTTTGACCTTGTACTGACTTCAGATAACTGGAAAATAAGCAGGTCCAAGTTTCTGCATAGGACAGGACAAGCAACTGCTTTGTGCACTAGTTTTATAAGGTCAGGAACCAACTCTTTCATTTTCATCCTGCTACTTACTTTCGCTCTCTTTTTAACCTTGGCAGAGCCATCACTAACATTTTGTTTTTGAACAAATGTTCTGTACCATCTCAGAAAGCAGTCTACCGTGTTCCTTTAATGTACTAACGGCCGTATATCATTCCTATCTCATTCACAATTGGCTGTCAAGCGTTTGGCGGGCGAATCCTTTCTCAGAGATGCCACGTTGCGTAGCTGGTTTCTCTCTTTGTCTTTTTCTCTTCTCTGTCACTGTGAGCAGTTAATAACCTGACATGTTCAAAGGAAACATCGAGGCAAAGTTCCACTTATTAGCTCCTCTCCTGCTTGTGAAAGTATCTGTCAAATCTAGCAGTCTTCACGTTCGCCATTATCTTTTTTATTGACTGTGGTTCTTACTCCTTTGATGAGTGATGACTCTCGTTTCTCAAAGACCCTGTGCAGTCGTATGGTTGATGAGGGACAGCCACTAATCTTACCGTGCTCTGATTAAGCACACAGTTATGTGCTAATAGATGAGTCGGAGAGCAGCCAAGTGGGACGATGGGGTTCGCAATTGTTTTTTCTTTTGCTATTTGAGACATGAGCGGCTCACGTTGGGATCAATTTTTCAGTGGCAGTCAGACGTGCAGGTTAAGCATAATGGCCATATTTGTGGCTGGACTTAATGAGGAACAGTGCGATCCCTCGTAGATTATACTGAGAACATCTTGTACCAAGAAATGCATGCACCGTTATTATATTAAAACAACCTCCGCTTTGACGCATTTTGTATAAGGGCTGTAAATCTATCAGACTGTGCTTCATATAAAATGAACAATGCGATCCACATTCTAAAACACAATATGGAAACTAAACTGGGTGGTATTTAAAATATATATGCATATTGCAAAATAATGGTGCTTTACAATTCCAGCTGTGAAAATGCCGTCACCGCCAAAAATGAGACTAGAAGAATGACGGATTGGAATTAGAAGTGCACGAAAGATGGATTAGATGAATGACGGTGCGCAAAACGACCATGGATTACATTCAAACTTGGGTCCCTTGTGAGTACTTGGACCTGAATACAACCAGAATGTGGCAGTGACATGGATCCCAGCTAGGGATGCTCCGATCAGAATTTTTGCAGCCGATACTGATTACCGATTTGTTATCTATAGATTTGTGTGTGGTTGGAGCATATGGAGCATGCATAAATCATGATTAAAACAGTTATTGTAAATATTTACTACACCTGCCATGTATGAACCAGTGTGAGGATGAAATTAAGAAGTGGCCTGATATATCATATAAAGATATATTCAATCATTTCGTTTTTTTGCTCGGGGTTGACGGGTCTTCAATGCGCAAATATAAAAGCACAGAGACATACCAGTATCTTTACAATAAGAAAGTCAGTCGAGTGTTTGTACCTGGAAAATACAAAGAATGTGTGTTTTTAACATTTTTTTAACCAGCAGCATCTTTCTCATTCAACAAATTGTAAGTTATTTGAACAAACCATAATAAACATATTAAACTACTATTACATGTATTCAGTATTGTTTTCGTTTTATGAAAATATTATTATGCACTATATAAGACATGAGCTTATGAAATTGTTTGCATATACATTTTTTTCATTTAAAACATAGCAAAAGTACGCGCAAACACATTACGGACTATAAAGTGGGGATGCTCCGATCAATCCCGATCTCCACTAAAAATACGTGGCCGATCACTATTCTGAATCAGACAGCCGATCTTGTTCACAGCTATTTCATGTACTACGGCTTTTGATCAGTAAGTCCTTATCGATCTAAAATCACTATTTGTTTGAGTCGTTTATAACATGCATTTAAAAAAGCAACACTCGTCAAACATAATTATTGAACATATTCTTTATTATCATGAAAATACATGAAAAGGTTTGAAGAACAGCAATATAAATATATTCTTAAGACATTTCCTGGAGCTGCGTGTCATCGTAACTGCATGTGTATTGTTCTTCGTCTACAGCGCATTCTAAGTTTCTGCACGAGAGCGCCCCCTGGCTTTTGGATGTAGCGGCATTTTGCCGTAATTCATTGAGAAGCATATGCTCACACCGCCGCAGACTTGAGCTTCCTAGAAGCTCAGGCCGCCCGGTCAAGGACGCTTGTCAAAAAGTACGGGGAAGCCTTTTTGATGCTTTGGCCACTCTGAAGTCTGTGTCACCATGGAATGGTAACGGAAATAATGACATTTTTATAATCGTTATTATAATTATCGGCTATATTCCGATTGGATGCTGTCGTTTTTTATTTTTTATTGGAATTTCAAATGTACATACAAAACAGGCCTGCAATAGAAAAAAATTAACTACAATTGTCAAAGGCAGACACATTGCACCATAAACATTTACAGTTCAAATACGAAAATACAAAGAAATTAATTGAATAATATAATTAATGAAAATAAATAAAATGAATTTAAGAATCGAAAATAAATAACTAATGGTAAAAATAAATAATTAAATAAATAATACGCTACTTGCCGCTGAACCGCGTCATAGCTCATTACCATAAAGTTGAGCTTCTTTCAACTTTCTGAATGACGCTCAGGTCACTCAAGACGCCCAAAACAGGACGCCGATGGATTTGATGCTCCCTGCAGCTGAGAGAAGCCAGCTTCCATTGTAAATGAATGACTTCCGGTAACTTTGGAAGCTCAAGTCTGCGGCGGTGTGAACGTACAGTTATCGGCCGATCGATCGGAGCATCCCTATTATAAACATAAGCAGTTTATGTCGTATATATTCTGTACTGTTATCACATTTTTGTAATAATATATAGTAGCAGAATAAATAAACCAGCATATTTTCATCAGCATAATATTCGTTGTTTTTGAACAATTATTGAATTTATTGTTCACTGGCAGTTTCTATGTTAGGTTAGGTTTTACTGGATGGGTGGATTAGTGTTGGGCGATATGCCCTATTTTTAGATCGTCCTATCGTCAGCCTGTGAGATCGGCGATACACGATATTATCGGGGGGCGGGGCAGTAGTTTACTCATTTTTTTATTTGTTAATTTTTACTCATTATAACAAGTCACTTGATGGGTGGACAAAAAAAACAAGACCGTAACACCGTCATGACCGCAACCTTCTTAAAACTGATGCCATTAAAGCGAGCGCGTCATTAAAACCCCAACCATGATTACTTAATAACTGTAAAAACATGCATCTGCACACGCACACACACGTGCGCGCACATACAAACTATTCAATGCATTTATTTAGTGCTGTTGCAGAACTTAGACTACACGTGTCAAGCAGTTGTGCTCTCATGAGGTGCCTTTTTAAACGCATCGGTCCAGCGGAACCCGATCATATTTTAAACACAATCATATATTAAACACGAGGGACGTGTTGCTACAACTCATTTAAATGCATATCATAAACTATATCATTAATAACTAGTGATCTGACTTCGGACAGAGCGCAGCTCTCTGCACGTACGTGAGAGTGAGAGAGAGGCGCAAATATGCAGCGGGTCATATTTTAAACAAAAAGTAAAGTTTGCATCAGCTCGCATGAAACGCATTAAACTGAACAAATAAGGATTACTACTTTAGTTTATGTTTAGACTGCGGACAGACGCGAGAGCGCGTGCACGTGAGACAGAGAGAAGCGCAGCTGCTCATGACGCGGCGCGCTGGATTTAGTGGTAACTTAGAAGGAGACCAAGACGCGCGCATTAAGTGCAGGTACCTGCAAGAAGGAATTCTCTCTTTACAAGCTCTCCGCGTAAAGTGAAGCCCACAAACCCTCATGTGAGGAAAAACATGCATTGTGGGTGTTAATATAAAACTATGATGATAATAATAATAATAATAATAATAACCATTCGCCAACTATCGTCTTGACTATCGCCATGAAAGCCTGCCATTGGCAATCTGTCTGAAGATCGTCGATACACGATACTATCGTCTATCGGCACAACCCTAGTGTGGATACAGATGTGTGCACGTCCGCCACATACACATTCGGCTCTTGTGCGTGTATTATGGTTAAAAAAATGTTTTGTAGAGATTTACTGTGTTTCTACCAGCTATTATGGCAACCCCTAACTACACAAATTATGCCGGTCTTCCTGGGTTTCATAATAAAAAGCGTGTCAAAACGCCACACTCGTGTTTCTCACAATAAGACTACCATTAGCTGTAGTGACACACCGGAAGTCTTACACAAAGCAGCTCAAAGATGGCGGCGCCCACATTTACGTCAAAAGTAAGGTGAATAGCATCACTGTGAAGAACCTTTAAAGGGGACATTCCACAAGACGTTTTTAAGATATTAAATAAATCTTTGATGTCCCCAGAGTATATTATGTGAAGTTTTAGCTCAAAATACCATATAGGTAATTTATTGTGGCATGTTAAAAAAGGCACTTTATGGGTTTGAGCAGAAATGCACCGTTTTTGTGTGTATCCCTTTAAATCCAAACGAGCTGCTCAGGTGGGCGGAGTTTCAAGCGCTCACGCTGTAGACATGACAGAGCTTTGAGGAAGATTCTCTCACGAAAGAAGTTAGTGAGCGATGTTAAGCATTATATATTTGAACAAGTTTAAAAAGTCAATCATCTGTTTTATGCATACTAAATACATGTTTATCAGCAGATGGGGAACATTGTGGAATAAAAATAAAGACTTTTAGGTCTCATATGCTGCCAGTGTTTTAAACAGGCACAATGATTTTCAGCATGTTACAATAAATTACACTTCCACAAACACTCAGAAGTAAACTTTTTGACCAAACCACACGAGCACATTTAAATGATTTGTAATAAAACAACACGTTTAATGCTTAAACTTTAGAGAAACAGATCACAGTTTATTGTGATTAAACACATTCGCGTTTCTGTCAGTCTCTCATCTATCTTGTTACTCCTCGTATTCATTTGAAACTTCAGAGAAACATTAAACAACATATTTACTTATTGTGTATGATAGTGAATACGCGTTGTTCTCTCACTCTGTCTCGTGCAGTGCATTAATCCTCGTGTTCATTCATATAAACTTCAGAGAAACACATTAAACATAACTTACTTGAAAGCGAACCGTCGCGTTGCTCTCTCTCTCTCTCTCTCTCTCGTTCGTTTACTCGCTCTCTCTCACTCACTCGCTCTCTCTCTTGCAGGTTAATCCTTTAGAACTTTAATTCAATCTTTAGAAATATTAAAACTACAAGTTATAAGATTGTAGGCTCCTGTTTGTGTTTGAGGGAATACAAACGCGTCATGCTGTCAGTCATACTTTCTCTCGGTCACTCTCACTCGAGGTAGCTTCATGGTTGGATAGCGCAGTTGAAGGGGCGGTATCATTATATTAGGAGCCCTTACCTACGTCATGGGGGGAGCGAAATCCGCATGACCTATTTATTCACATGCTTGCAGAGGGAGCCTTACCAAAACAAAGTTACAGGGTTGCTATTTTTCATGTTTTCTGGGTTGGTAGAAGCACTGGGGACCCGATTATAGCACTTAAACATGAAAAAAGTCTGATTTTCATGGAATGTCCCCTTTAAAGCACATTTTATTGTGTGAGCGTGTGACTATTGGGTGTATACTTTGGGTGCACTCTCAGAAATAAAGGTACAAAAGTTGTCACTGGGACAGTACCCTTTCAAAAAGGTACACCTTTGTACCCAAAGAGTGCCTATTAGTACTTTGAACTGCCAAAATGTACCTTTTAAAGGAACATATTTGTACCTAAATGGTACATATTAGGACGTTTTTTAAAGGGTACTGCCCCAGTGACAGCTTCGTACACTCTAAAAAAACAAACGGTTCTATATAGCACCAAAACTGCTGCCCCCAATCGCAACGACAGAAGAACCACCTAGTGCCACATAGCACCGGTGAAGAACCAGCGAAGCACCAGTGAAGAACCAGCGAAGCACCAGCGAAGCACCAGTGCAGAACCACACAGGGGCCATATAGCACCACATATGGTTCTACATAGCACTACATGGTTCTACACAGGTGCTTCACCGGTGCTCCACTGGCTCTTCACCGGTGCTACACGGCACCAAAAATGGTTCCTCCATCGCCACGATCCAAAGCAACAGTTTTGGTGCTATATAGAACCTTTTTTTTTTAGAGTGTACCTTTATTTTTGACAGTGTGCTTATTAAAAACAACAACCACTTAAGTGCACTTTTTTTTATACATTTTTAGTTTTGAAACTCATTAAAGTTAAAATTCATTTTCCTCAGTTTTGTTTTGCTGAAATTTTGAGAAAAAAATTATTTTAACCAGACTTGACTGTTTTTACTTCTTGCATTAAATATTTAGAACCGAATTGGCTATAATGGTTGTACAGTCAAAATGATATACTGTTATTGTAATATTTTTATAACATTGAAAATCAAAGCCAAACAACAAAGATGTAGTTTCACCCGGTCCTACATGATACAAAAAAAGTTGTCAAAATATGTACCCCAACTGTTACTGGGACAGTACCCTTTAAAAAAGATTTTTTTTTTTTTTTTAAAGGGTACTGTCCCAGTGACAGCTGGGGTACATATTTTGCTATTTTTTCCTGACAGTGTATGGGTTTCAAGTGTTGCCTGTGTAAGGTTTAAGGTTCAGTGTAACAGTTTTCATTTACGGCTTTTGGCTTTCACGGTTCTGCTTAATTTGCCTGTGTGTTAGTTCTTCATGCTCCCATGTGACTGGGAGGTTCAGCGCAGCCAAGACTCTGGCAGAACACTCGCTGGCTTCCACATTCAGCAAATGTGTGGTGGAGCAATTTCAAACGCGTAACCTTTTCAAAATCCGATTAGGACTTAGTAATTTTATAGCGCCATGTCGGATTTCCTAATCGAATGGCCCTGCGCAACCCAGGTGGATTTGACCAATCAGCAGCGGCCACAATTCAATAGCACAATAAAACTGAAAGACAGCTTTGAAAATAAGCTGCAGTGTGATGCTGCTGCGGATAATAACTCGGGTTCCTATTCCGAAAATTATGTCTCACTGCAGGTGAGGGTTTTATATTCCTACATAACAAAAGGCTGTTAACTCTTAAGTCGGTAATAGCTGTGCTTGTGTTAAGAAATGCGGAAAATCCATGCGGTAGATGTTAGCAAGGATTTTGTGTTTATTCCCCCATGGAAAGTACAATTTTATTGTTTTAAACAGAACTAGGCAGTGTTTTGAATGCCAATTACATCGTAGAAGAGCGGGAATTGATGGCTTGGCCCATACAAGACAAATGATGAAACCATTGCTATTCATGAACAATAGCAAGCATTGTGGTGAATGGTAATTCATATGGTGAAAAGGAATTTCAATGTCTAAAGACAGTTCATGTGGAAACGTATTGTAATTTTATAGACTATATTTTGCTGTTTGAGTAAATGCAGAATGCTACAGTATAAGTTTGTGAAACTAGTGACCCCTGAACTCAGACCTGCTTGACTAAAATCACACATCACTTTCATGTGAAGTAAATCTAGTGTCTAATATGTATAAGCATTCATGATGGCTTCTGACCTTAAATTTATTACAATAGTTAGAACATGTTTCATGTGAATACAGTATATGACCCTGGACCACCTCAAGTGATATCATAGTAATGCATTGCGAATGTATTATTCTTTTGGTTAGGGTTAGGGTTATATAGGACATGTATAAATTAGGTTATATATAGGACAATAAGAGATTCAAGTCTTTAAAAATCTGGAATCTGATGGTGCACAAAAGTTCAATATTAAGAACATCTTCTATAAAGTTGTCTTTATATACTGTATTTACCATAGGAAATGTACAAAATATCTTTCTAGAACATTCTCTTTACATATTTTAATGATTTTTGGCATGAAATAAAAATTTGACCCATACCATGTAATTTTGGCTACAAATATTCCCATGCTACTTTTGACTGGTTTTGTGGTCCAGGCAGGGTCACAAATGGGTGATTCTTGCAAAATTAGACTTATGAGGTGTCATACGAGGAACCATACAGTTACAAACATCTCTTCATGTACTATTTTGCACATGATTTCAAATGACATTTGACAATTTTTGTTCTTAAAATTTAAGGGGACAATTTTCATTACCGCAATGTGTCCATGCCTGGATTTGGGTTCTTTGACATGGAAATATTTATAATTAAAAACCTAAAAAAAAAAATCTTCAGTGGATGTTATACTATAAACATTTACAGTAAAGAAACATGTCGCATTTGGTGATCATTTGTAAATGTAGAAACAATAATAAGGAATATTAATGTCCAAGAAAAATGTTCTCATCCTCCGCAACAATTTTCAATCATTGTGTAGGCCCTCAAGAAACTAACATTTTCACAAAAAAAAAATAGTTGGAAGGGACATAATTGACTGTGACACTCAAGATGGCTACCAGGTAAGCATTTCTTATTTTTTCTCTCCAGATAAAAGTTAAAATTTTGTTTGTCATAGTACCTAGACAACTTTTTAGTTCTCATTACCGAAACATGAGTTTGTAAATGCATATATTGAATGTAATATATTATGTTGGGGTAATGATAATTTTTTATGGTAATAATCTAAAAAATTGTAATAATTCTATAGGATTTTTTTTTTTAAATCCTCTAAAAATAATGGTTATTAAGTTCAGACCTAAATCTTATATTTGCAAAAAAATTTGCTTTAATTTTTTTATCTGATGCTGGACACCTTTTAAATCTGGATTTTGTGAGAATCACCCAATATTTATGTACTATATGTATAACACCACAAAACCTAAACCTGGCAAGTACAGTTTTTTTTTTTTTTTACATATTTTGCAGGCATCATGTAGCTGTTTAGCATTAGAGCATTTTGTCCCATGGTGCATTTCTAAACAGACGTTTGAAAGATTTCACTTTGAACATGGCAACGGGCTGGTTCAGACCCTATAAATCATAAACCCTGACAGTCCATCGCTGCAGTCTCGCTCAACAGCATACCAAGAGGACAAAAAGCCTCATTCTCTGTCCCTGTTGTTTTCTATAAAGCTCAGGGGTGATAATAAACACAGCTTTCACTTGGGGCAAAGTTGCACCATAAATCTGTTTCTATCCTTATTTCTAGGCTGTGGCTCAGGATTGGACTGTGGTTTTCTGAAATCAGAGAGAGAGAGAGAGAAGTGCAAACCAGCTAAAACTGCTCCTCAGTATTACACTTTCTCCAGCTATTTATGAGAGCCTATAAAGACTCATACCTTTTATGTGCTTATTTTATGCCCCCTTCATCTCTGCATTTTAAATGCGGCCCGAAAGGCTTTCGATAAATGTGTCGCAGTGTAATTCAACCAATGCAATACCCAAGGATATAAAATGCACCAGAGTAAAATGATTGGTGTGCTGCTCTTTTTAAACAGGCATTTGTAAGAATTCACTCTGTTTCTGCGTATTGTCTACTGTATATTTATTGAAATATTTATTTAACCACATTTTTAAGGTTTGCAGTTGAAAGATGAACAGTTAACGCTGCTCAAAAGTAAACAACACATTTTCTCCTGTATATTATGTGTTTAAAAGCAGTACACTTTTAGAATTAAAGGTACAAAAGTTGTAACCATTTGGGCTCTATTTTAACGATCTAAGCGCATTGTCTAAAGCGCACGTTCTAAACAGGCAGGTCCGACTCCACTTTTGCCAATTTAACGACGGAAAAATGGTTTGTGCGCCAAGCACACGGCCTAAAAGGGTTGTTCCTATTCTTGTAATGAGTAATAGGTGTGTTTTGGGCTTAACGTGCAATAAACCAATGAGAGTCTCAGCTCTTATCCCCTTTAAAGGCCAATTGTGCTGGCGCCATGCCGATTTCCTATTTAGATGGCGAAATTTGTAAACTGAAAAACTAAGCGGAGAAAGAAGACCACCAGTTTAAGATTTATATTTAAAAATTGCATTGTTTTCATTTGTATTATAATTGTTATTTTTTTAGTATTAAAACCTTTAATAGTCGTTTTCTCATCAGTCATGGAAGTAAAATTAGCAGGCTTTGAATTGCTGTAAATGAATGGATAGCCTACATGATCAGTGTTATCTCAAAAAATAATTTACAAATATGCAAGAAAAGGTTTGTAAAAATACTTTATTTGTAACAAACAGGAGATAAAGAATTTACAAACGTGTGGGGAGCTGAAACCTTTCAGTACTCGGACAGTGCTGTGAGTGTTTTGAAGAGCATCACATAAAAACGGTTCCCATCTCATCATATCCACAGATACAAAGTCATCATAAACAATAAATCTGTGTAAAGGAATTTTTTAATATATGCAATATTTGCATTTGTATAAAGCAAAACATTCAGTTACTTACTAGGCTACAGGTGAAGCAGCTCTTTACGCCTTCTAACGTCTCATAATCGATCCCCATTTATGTCCAAGAGACTCAATAATAATCTTTTACATTTTAATCCTTTAATTTTTAAAAGCATTTGTGTGCTGCTGCGTATCCATGTGTGTCATACGCAAACACGCGTTGTCGTCCCTTTTATAGGCGCATATTACTAACACGCTCAATAAATAACAAAAACAATATTGCGCCATTGACTTTAGACCACGTTTTAGTTGGTCAATGGCATAGTCTATTTTAGTTGCCTCAAAATGAGCATGCACACACACTCATCTTTTTCAAAGCAGAACGCCCATGGGTTCAAAATTGGGTGCAAATGCATTTGCTATTTAAACAACGTGGCGTAAAACGTGAAAATGATCTTTGCGCCAGGTTGAAACTAGCAAAAGACACTTGCCTCAGTCATTGGGATGGTACTTTTTTAAAAGGTCCTAATATGGTTATGTAACTTTAAAGGTACCAGTATGTACTTCTGGTATCAGCGTGTACTTTAGAGGTAACATCATGTATAGACATCCCCAACTATCTGTTTTGTTATGGATAGCTCAGTTGATAAAGCATTGCATTTACAGTGCAAAAGGGCATGTGTTTGATTTCCAGGGAAAACACATACTGACAAAATGCATATACTCTACTAAAATGCGCCACTTTAATGGCGACAGTGGCTCAGTGGTTCATGTAGGTTGTCTACAAACCGGAAGGTTGGTGGTTCAATCCCCGGCTCCACCGGACCAAGTGTCGAGGTGTCCTTGAGCAAGACACCTAACCCCAGCTGCTCCCGACAAGCTGGATGGCGCCTTGCATGGCTGACACCGCCGTCGGTGTATGAATGTGTGCGTGAATGGGTGAATGTGAGGCAAAACTTGTAAAGCGCTTTGGATGGCCATAGGTCTGTTAAAAGCGCTATATAAATGCAGTCCATTTACCATTTACCATTTAACTGTTATCTAGCACCTAGATAGAACAATAAGTGGTGCTATATCCATTATGGTTCTACATGGCATCGTAATGGTTCTACATTGTTGCTATATGTACTATTAAATAGGGGTGTAACGATTAATCGTGCAAATGCGCGTTTTCTCAATGAATTAATTTGAATGAATTACGGTGAAATCCAGGCACATCCGAACGCCAGGGGGCGCTCCCGTGCAGAAACTCCCTTTGTGCCACAGAAGAAGTAGTATTACAAATGCTATTCCAGGAAATGTCTACAAGAATATTTATATCACTGTTCTTCAAATTGTTTCAGGTATTTTCATGATAATAAAGAATATTTTAAATGATTTTGTTTAACGAGTGTTGCTTTTTTAAATGCACGTTATAAACGACTCCGACTCGTTATGATTTTAGATTGATAAGGACTTCCTACTGACCAAATGCCGTAGTACACGCACAAGCTGTGCATGAAACAATGAATCGCAGCCCTGCGATTCAGAATCGATTTCAGACAGGCATTTTTAATGGGACACACGGTTGAATCGTTACAGCCCTACTATTAAAGTGTTTCCCCTATGATTACGAACCAGTGAACCACTTTTAGTGCTATTTAGCATTATTTTTGTAGAGTGTACCTTGTAAGTCACTTTGTATAAAAGCATCTGCCAAATGCACAAATGTAATGTAAATGTAATATCTAGATATATAGCACTTCAGTGGAGTATCCTTTAGCATTTCCTTAAGCATTTGATGTGCTGCAAATTAGGTGTTGACATGCCTGGATGGCAAAGCTTGCTTTTGGAAATGTAGGCTGCAGTACAAGAATTCACTGGAAACAGATCGTTTTAGAGCTGTATTTTAATCAGTGTCCTCCGCTTTAAAAAGTGAAAAAATAATTGTTACTTAAACATATAAGCTGAAGGTGTTACCAATTGAAGTATTTTTTAAGCTGATCCAACTTTTCACTATTTACAGGATTTATCTTGGTTTAAGTGTACGTGTTCTCAAGCTTTACTGCGGTCCATATGTCTTGCATTGAATGCTCTTGTTGAGTTGGAATTTTAAGACCCAGAATAAGAAGCAGCAAATGCCCAGTATGCCAACTGTCAGTCGAGGGCAGGAGAATAGATCCCCTGTTTGGCTCTATAGCAAGAGGTTTAAATGTGTTTACAGTGTCACATGTATGTTCGAGGTGTGTTTTTTTTATAAACACATGGATTAAATCAAGGAAGTTTACAAGATACGGCCAAATGTACCGGCACTATACATTTGAATTGCATATAACATGGTTAACTGCATTGGAATTGAATACAATTAGAGAAATTGGTTACATATGATGTGACAAATTAGTTTGGACACCTTTTGGAGCACCTGCCTTCCATCAGCCAGGAAAAACAAATAACATCTATGAAGGACATCAGGGGCCTATACCATGAAGGTAGCTGAACAAACTCGGAGTTACAGGATTGGTTTTGAGTTGACAAAACCAAACTGATGCAATCAGGCTTTATTGGTCCCATGAAGCGGCTTATCAACTTTCTCTGTCAACTCAGGCTTTGATCTTTAGGCTATGATTACTCCACCCGCGCGTGCACATAAAAGAGTGACGTCGGCACCGAACAACCAATCGGAATAGAAATAGAGGGAGCACGTACGAGCAGTGTAGTTTTTTAGCGGAGGAGCATGAGCTAATTATACAAAAGTATGAAGATTAATTTTAAGAGCGAAATAATACTGCCTCTGCTCTTTTTAATATAACATGTACTTCATTGCATAATATATTTAGGTACCCAAAGTGAAACATGCTTTTTTTTTTTGTACATTGTTAAATTTGTTATTAATCTGAGAGTTTTATAATACTAATAGCCCTCTTTTAAAGACATGGTCGGGAAATGTCCGGGGAACACTATGAAGCTGTTAATGTAGGCTTTTTTACAGTGCGAGGACCACCTTGCGCATGCAAACCGTGTTTTCCCCACCGACCGCATACAAGTATGTACCACTTGCAAAAAAGCGCAACGCTATACACATCATTTAAGGTACAGTAAGGGCACGGATTCAACGTAATACATTTCTTATGTGAGGCTAGAAGTTTGCAAAGATAAGAGATTCCTTCCGTGGAAAATCTAGATATTTCATACAAATAACTGGGCAAGGGAAAACTAAAAACTCTCTCTCTCTACGAAGTGCTCTAACAATTTGCGTGGAGAGACTTCTTTCTGCTTTGGATGTTTAAGATTAAGACCCTCACCCTCCTTTTCTTTTTTCTTAGTTTTTTTCCTCTTTTTTCCTTTAAATACGATATCAACACGGAAAATAGTGATTGTTAAATATGCCTTAATGTTTGTATTTGAATATGTTCAATAAAAAAATACAAATAAATAAAGTTTGCGCGGAGACGCTAGTAGTTACGTCACCTACATATTTCTTTGCTCGCAGCTGATTGGTCAAACTGCAGTCTCAGATCTCGAATCCAGAACATAACCTGCCCCGGGGCAGGTTAGCCGTGCAGCGTAAGATACCATGGCGATGAACACTGATTAAAGCCGCGCTACTTTCATGGTACCTAAAACCCAGGGTTGGCGCAAACTAATCTTAAACTTACCTGGCTATCCACTTAAACCGGCTTCATGGTATAGGCCCCCTAAGGCCAAGTGGTGTGTTTTTTTTTTTTTACTATAAGAGATGAAAGTCAGTTTATTCTTTTCGTTCTTATCGTGTGTGTGTGTTTTACTTTTTATTATACCACGGGGCTGTTGAATGCTTTATTCTGATTGTTCATTATTTTTCTGTAAACTGCACACCTAAACTTGTCAAATGTCAGACTGGCAGGCACCAGAACAATTTGAATTACTTCAAAGGACCGGATACCACTGTCGTGCCACATACCACATTGGGTGTGCATTATTTTCTTATAATTCAATGGCCCATCGTCAATTATTCCTTACATATACAAACTTAAAGGACAAGTTCGGTATTTTACACTTAAAGCCCTATTTTCAGATTGTTTATGATGAAATAGAACGTTTTTGACTGAAATTTGGACATATGATGCTGGCCTGAGAATTTTGGGGGTTTCTTGTATCACCTCCCACCTCTATAATGGCTCTATAGGTGCACAGGAACAATCCTTCCTAAAATGCATTAAACTTTCATTTACAAAGACGTGAAACTCACCGAGTGGTCAGGGGTGTTCACTGATATGCTCACACAAAAATCGCTGCAAAAGACGCATTCCAACAGATGTTATCGTAGTTTTGTCCATACCCCATTGACTTGTATTAGATGTGCTGTGAGGCACGATATTACTCCGTGCCGGGAACTTTGTTTGTATTCCTGCAATTGGCAAAGACGGATTATCACCACCAACTGGGCTGGAGTGTCTATTATTCAAGCTCTCAGCGGAAGAATGTACGGGTGTGAGGCGTTTGGAAAAATAGGTCCACAAGTTAACAACGAATGGTAAACACCTGTTGGAAAGCATCTTTTGCAGCGATTTTTGTGTGAGCATATCAGTGAACACCCCTGACCACTCGGTGAGTTTCACGTCTTTGTAAACGAAACTTTAATGCATTTTAGGAAGGATTGTTCCTTTGCACCTATACACCCATTGTAGAGGTGGAAGATGAAACAACAAACACCCGAAAATTCTCGGGGCAGCCGCATATGTCGGAATTTCAGTCAAAACCGTTCTATTTCATCATAAACAATCTGAAAACGGGGCTTTAAGTGTAAAATACCGAACTTGTCCTTTAACATCAAGAGAAGAGGAATCTCCAGGGAAAGAATGATGAAACAGAATTGTAGTTGGCAGTGAATTTATGTTTTCGTTTATTTATTCAATGTGTTTTAGTTAATGTGTAATATTGGTCTATTTATATGTTGTATAAATATATAGGAAATATGTTCTTGATCTAACTTGATAGATCACAGGAGCTGTAAGTCCACTTCCGTTTTTTCTGAGGAATAAAATATAGAAATTAAGGGATCCTTGGTAGCTGTCCTTGCAAACCCATCAAAAGTTTTTTCAACAAGCTTGTACTTTGCCAGTGAGTGCAGTCTGCCAACCCTCCCTTAAGTTAAATAGCTACTCTCCATCCCTTACCTTCTGTTGTCTTTCATCTTCACTGGAAACTTGCAGAGTCTCTGAAGGAGGCGGCACTCCAAGGAAATTAATGATGCATTAGTAAATATGACCCAGGGATCCATGTTGACACAGGTGGTACTGTTTTACCTTGGCCTCATCTTCAATTTGCCCTTCTTTAACTAGTAGCGAGTTTGTTTAAAGTCTTCCCATCTGTCTTGACCTACACAACCTTCAAAATGTTTATACTGGCACATAGGAAAAGCCATATTGCAAGGTAGGAGATTCAAAGCTTTCAGTTTCATGCTTTCCAAAACATAGAAGATATTTTATTTGCTCAAACAACACCAGGGTGACCTGCATTAGACTTTTTTAAACAAAACTGTTTGCCAAGGCAGCTTAGGTTAAGCTGCAATAAAGATCGACCCAATTTCTTTTTGACCACAGAGATTTTAGAAACCGAGACAGTCGTTCTCTGTTTGACAGTTTTCATTCAGGGGTATAGGCTACAGCGGAGGGGTCCATTTATGAATTAAAATAAAAGATAATTAGATAGATAGCACAGTAATAAAAGTTCGGTTTTGACTGAAATTTCGACATATGCGGCTGCCCCGAGAATTTTCGGGTGTTTGTTGTTTTACCTCCCACCTCTATAATGGCTGTAGGGGTGCCTGGAACAATCCTTCCTAAAATGCATTAAACTTTCGTTTACAAAGACGTGAAACTCACCGAGTGGTCAGGGGTGTTCACTGATATGCTCACACAAAAATCACTGCAAAAGACGCATTCCAACAGGTTTTATCGTAGTTTTTGCCAACTCCATTGACTTGTATTAGATGTGCTGTGAGGTACGGTATTACTCCGCGTCGGGAACTTTGTTTGTATTCTTGCAATTGGCAAAGGCGGATTATCGCCACCACCTGGGCTGGAGTGTCTATTATTCAAGCTCTCAGCGGAAGAGTACGGGTTTGAGGCGTTTGGAAAAATAGGTCCACAAGTTTAAAACGAATGCTAAAACACCTGTTGGAAAGCATCTTTTGCAGCGATTTTTGTGTGAGCATATCAGTGAACACCCCTGACCACTCGGTGAGTTTCACGTCTTTGTAAACAAAAGTTTAATGCATTTTAGGAAGGATTGTTCCAGTACACCTATACACCCATTGTAAAGGTGGGAGGTAAACAACAAACACCCGTAAATTCTCGGGGCAGCCGCATATGTCGAAATTTCAGTCAAAACCGTTCTATTTCATCATAAACAATCTGAAAACAGGGCTTTAAAGCTGTAGTCTACGATGCTGAAAATCGGTCGAGAAAGCCTGAGACGGTTAGTAAGTTTTAAAAAACTCATCCCGCCCCTCTGTGCTACCTGATCCCTCCCCCTGGGAAACGACCTGAACAACGTCACTCATTCAAGCTGTGATCACTGGTAGTAAACATCAGAACAGAGATTTACCGAGCAGTAAACACATACTGTAAAGGCTTGAAGGAATGAACAATTACAATTATGATTGTAATTGACGTTACTTACTTTCACAACAACGTTTGGCATACTTTTCCCCTCATGAGCTTCAAGAAATGACTTTATAAATATAATTTCTTTGACCCGTGATAGGCGATGCTAAGCGGCTAACATTCCAATGCCGACCGGCAGCATGGGCATGTTGTCAGACTGATAATATCATATTTATGTAACACCTCACACAATCTTTGTAAATATAATTATTTTGACCCGTGATACGCAATGCTAAACGGCTAACATTCAGATGCCGACCGGCAGCATCAGCATGTAGTCAGATTATAATACTATATTTATGTAACACCTCACACAATCTTTGTAAATATAATTATTTTGACCCGTGATACGCGATGCTAAATGGCTAACATTCTGATGCCGACCGACAGCATCAGCATGTAGTCAGATTGATAATACTATATTGATGTAACACCTCACACAATCTTAGTAAATATAATTACTTTGACCCGTGATACGCGATGCTAAACGGCTAACATTCCGATGCCGACCGACAGCATGTATCTCATAAAAAGATATTTATGTAACACCTCACACAATAAAAGTATAAATAAGTGCGTACCTGTTCAACAAAAGTCTGCCGTGTCGGCGTCGGTTTTCAGCCCCAAATCTCCCTGAAGCTTCCTCCAACGGTCAATGGCGGACCATATATTGATTATACTTAGAGTCCGGCGTTTTTCAAATTTTTTTAACCTCTGCTCTTTCTTCAACAGACTTCCTTTTTCTTCCAACCTTTACTGTAGGGACAAGCAGGGGCTGCTTGCTGCTGTTGTTTAGTTTTTTTTCCATTAGGCATAAAAAAAAAAAGTTTGGTTCCGGTTGGTTGTCAGTTTAGGTCATGGGTCGGTAGGGAATTTATTTTATTTTATTTTTTATTTTTTTTACAGTGGCAGCAAGGGATAGGTAGGAAATTGTTAAATATTTAAATTGAATAGCGGATATATTTGAGGTGACTTTGGCCATATTGCGTGTTTGTCTCACGCAGCGCAGAGCCACGTATCTCCACGGATTATCTCTTTTTAATTGTGTGTGTGTGTGTGTGTGTGTGTGTGTGTGTGAGAGAGAGAGAGAGAAAGAGAGAGAGAGAGAGAGAGAAAGAGAGAGAGAGAGAGAAAGAAAGAGAGCAGTAAATGCAGCTGAACGAATCCACTGCGTGTTTTAAAGTAAAAAAATAAATAAATAACGAAACGCAATATGTGGAGGCCGGTGTTGAATCTGTCTGTATGATATGAAAAATATCTTACGTGAGCCTGTGGCTATAGTATAAAAGTGGAACTCTTTGTAGCATAATCAGGGCTTGACATTAACTTTTTTGCTCACCAGCCAAAGTGGCTAGTTGTTTTTCAAAGGTACTAGCCAAAGTTAAATTGTATATGATTAAATTTGACTTTGGCATACTAAAATTACTTTAATTCGAGCAAATTTACTTGCTAAATTAGATGCAGACTGAATTTCAAATGCAGTCTGACTACCCGAATTAAGACAACATTTAGCTGGTATATAGCTGGTATATCAGTATAGATCATATAAGATGCATGAAAAACATGCTAGTAATTAAGGCATAAATAGATTAACTTTGAATGAATATATTAAAAGTAGAACAGGGGTGTAGAAGAAACACTAATTCTAAACTGAAAAGATAAACACAAAACCCATCGATAACCACTTTAAATATTTATTAACAACAGCAGTAAATACTGTCAAGATATGTACATTAATTTTACTGTCATGCAGATGTATTTTATAAGCTAAATGGTTTCTGATAAAAGTGATTTAAGACTTTTAATGACAAATGTCGGGAGGGCATTATTGTTACATTAAAATGATGCGCGAACCTCTCGATGGCGGGTTTCTTTTGATTTCGTGTGCATTCAGATGCGCTGAATTTCTCTTCGCTCTTGCACTGAGAGTTTGCAAGCAATTTATATCTAATCAATCACTTCCATGCAATTGTTTTATTTTTCCCGAAGTGTGTATGCGCTCAGACTGCGTCCTCTTGTACATTCGCAAATCCATCTCGCGCGCTCTCTGGATGGTGACGCTTTGGTCACAACGCCCCGCTGATCGCGTGCGCGTCTCTCAACAGATCTCTGTGCGTTGCTCTGGGTGCAGAATGCTCATGGAAGTTGTAGTTTCCCAGTGTCGCATTGCGTATTGTTTATCATTTCGCATAACTTTTAAGAAAACAGACCCGCCTTACGGCCGAAATCTTACCCGCGTTTGGCGGTGTTAATGTCAAGCCCTGGTCATAATACCATAAATTCAAATATTATAATTCACTTACTGCCAGCAAAAATGAGCCTTGGTTTGTGCTCTCTGGAAGAGAAAAGCCCACTTGCATATTGTTGTTCAGCTCGTCTTTTTTTGTCTGTAATTTACAACTTTCGGCGGGGCAAAAGATCACGTTGCTGTGTACGAAACAGCATCTCGAATGCACACCAAAAATTACCACTTTACCAGTGCCTTTGTAAGTGGCGACAACGATCTGTGAACTATTGTGTTAACGACTGTGTAGCTGCTTTGTTTGTTGCTGGAGGACGCGTGCTTTACAAAAACGGTGCTGTACTAAAAGGTAAATTATAGTTCGCCTCAAATTTTTTTTATTTGTGTATTTATTTAATGTGAATTATTTCTTCCCCAAGCTCATAAAATAAATTTGGGTCGCACATAAATTGGCAGGGTCGGTCGGAAACCGGAACCAAACAAATTTTTTTTTTAGGCCTTAGTGAGATGTTGCTGCTTCGCTAGCTACCATACACTGACACAAATTTAATGTCGCAGGCAGGAGAGGGGCGGGGTGGTGTGCGATGGGGTGGAGACGCGAGCACGAGGTGGATTTTCAAATGTAGCAGGGATTGGATGAGAGCAGTTAACCAATGTAAGCTGTCCGGCCGAACAGTTTACATTGGTCAACTTATCTGCTACAATACACCCAATAGACTGAATGGATTTTTTAAATTCTTTTTTCTCTTCATATTGTTAGGATGTTACTGTAGAACCAAAACCAGCATCTAAACGAGGTTATTAATAATGAACAATCTTTGAAATCGTAGACCATAGCTTTAAGTGTAAAATACCCAACTTGTCCTTTAAGTTTGTATATGTAAGGAATAATTGACGATGGGCCATTGAATTATAAGAAAATAATGCACACCCAATGTGGTATGTGGCACGACAGTAAAAACAGGGCTTTAAGTGTAAAATACTGAACTTGCCCTTTAAAAATAAGGTCTTGGCTTAACTTTATTGTCTTTCAACTTTTCAACTCCCAACTTTTGGTTTAAACAGTCCCAAACCTCCAATTGGTTCGCCCCTTAATCCCTTGGTACGAGTATGGCATCAACCCCAACATCCTGAATCCTCAATTACTGCATTAAATAAAGTCTGTATGCTTTCTGATTGCGTAGGCCACATCAGCCTGAGATATTTTTGGTCCAAGATACATTTTGTATGTCTATTTAAACCCTTTAACTTGCAAAGGAACAAAAGTTCACAGCAGTCATTTCCCTGAAGATTGTTCGCTGTTGACAAGAACCAGGGCCTTTATTTGATTTGTTCTTTTCGTCCTTGGTTTCACAAAATACACTTTGTGGGTTTGCATTTAGGAGGTGTCTTTGACCACAATTGTTTTTGGCCCAAGTTTAAAGCTTCTTCAAGTTAAACGTACAGCATGTCACACGTTTCATGGAAAAGAAGATGGAATTGTGGTATTTGTGAATCATTCACATTTTTTAGCATCCATTATGGTTTACATTCTTTTCTCTCTGGTCAGACAATATTGTTAGTGGAATTTGCAGGTATGGACACTTAAAACTGTGTATTACTTTAAAAATGTTCCCGAAAATAGGATAACTATTGGCTGCATGAAGGAACTATGCCTATTTGTTTTGTGTTGTTATAAATGGTGGTCGCCATGGTGACAAAGTAATTTCTCAGTGCTCCAAGGCGGACTTGCGGCCTATGTAAATGGACATTTTGATCCAGTACGGACCAGATCTTTGTGGGGTATGTTTCTGGCCCCGCCTTGGCCGTAATTTGGCCTTTTATTGGCCTGTGTATGCATAACAGATCGGAGCCAGGCCACCGTATTGGTGGTACCTCTTATTAAAGGGAAACTCTTGGCCTTTGCGAGACACACCAGCCTGAAGCGCGGCCTGGCTCACTTACTTGTTTGGATCAAACAGCACTTGCTGTTGCCATAGATTTTCAAAGACTGTTTTTAAATAGGCATCAAACTCAACCGAAGTGCATCTGAGTATTGAAGTATGCCGAAGGGCATATTTAGAATTTAATAGAAAAGGCATTTGTTGTTTCTCCATTAGTGCATTTTTGGAAGACTAGTCTAATGTTTGTTTCTTATTTGATTTATAGATGGTGCTATATAGAATTCAAAGGCCCACAACCACAGTATCTGTCTTCATCTTACCCTTCCTGCATGAAAGGACATTCTGATCCCTAAGTACACCATAAAAAGAGCAACTGCAATGGCAGAAATGCGGTCACATGGGAAACGCTGCGTACTCGTCTTTGTTTTACCGGCGTGCTCCTTTTCAAGCTGAGCTATTGGATCGTGAGATGCTGATTAATGTCACAACACATTACCCAACTCATGCGTCTCTTTCTACAGGCCTCTTTCTCTTCCTCTCTCCTCCTCGCTCTCTTTCTGATTTAATCATCGAGCATGAGTTTCTTTTGTAATAATTTATTATTCTTGTTCTTGTATTCTTTATACCAGAGTTACCATTTCAATGTTGTTTTAAATGCTTTGTTCTCCATAACCTGCCCATTAAACCCAACAAGAATTTTTGCGTTTAAAGAGATCCATCCAAGCACACCCAAGAACAAGGCAAAATTTGGAACATTACATTTAATTTAATAAATTGTAATCACTGTTGACTTTGCTTCATAATGGAATCTCATACATCTCTTGCAAGTTATTTTTGGCAAAAACTATGTAATCATATTTTGAGTTTATTTTAGGTTATTCATAGCTGGACTATATCGAGTCTATAGTTAACTTGGACTGTGAAAATGTTGGCTATTACTTGCTGGGAAGAATTAGTTTACCCAAAAGTTAAAATGCCATTCTAAACATTTCTGGCATCCTTTTTAAATTATCACAAACACATTTCAACACCAAGTTATACTGTCAGTTAATACCATCAGTATCTTCAAATCTCATTGGTTCTTGTGAGTCTTGTGACGAAATTTATAATATCAACTAGTTACGATATGCAAAAAACAGTGGAGTTTAAAGTTTACTAAGATTCTGTCATATAGTTGAATTCATCATTTTGCGCTGATATACTTTCTTTTGGTTAAAATTCACTGTCATGTAAACAATGGTTTGTGCGCCTAGCGCACAGCCAAAATGGTTGTTTCTATTCTCGGAATAAGTAATTGGTGTGTTTTGGGCGTAACGTGCCAAAAACCAATGAGAGTCTTATCTCCCATCCTTTTTAAAAGCTAGTTGCGTTGGTGCCATGCCGATTCCCTATTTAGATGGCAGAATTTGTAAACTAGAAAACTAAATTGAGGTAGATAACCACCAGTTTAAGATTGATGTTAAAAAATTGTGTTGTTTTTATTTGTATTGAAATTGTTATTTTTATTTATTAAACCTTTTTTCTCCTAAAAAGTCGTTTTCTTTCAGTCATGAAAAAATAGTAAAAATAGCAGGTTTTAAATTGCTGTAAATGGAAGTATATCCTACATGATCTGTGTAATCTCAAAGAATAATTTACAAATATGAAAGAAAAGGTTTGTACTGTAAAAAGACTTTACTTGTAACAAACAGGAGATAAATAATTTATAAACGTGTGGAGAGCCGAAACGTTTCAGCACTTGTGAGTCTGCCGTGAGTGTTTTGAAAAGCATTACTTAAAAAACGTTTCTTATCTCTCCATATCCACAGGTACAAAGTCATCATATACAATAAATCCGTAGGGTAGCATAAAAAAGGCAATATTTAAAATAAATAAATAAATAAATTACTTACCAGGCTACAGGTGAAGCAGCTCTCTACGCCTTCTAACGTATCATATCGGTTCTTATATAGGTCCAAGAGACTCAATAATAATCTTTTACATTTTAATCCTTTAATTTGTCATATTTAAAAGCATTTGTGTGCTGCTGCGCATCCATGTGTGTCATATGCAAACGCGCGTTGTCGTCCCTTTTTATAGGCGTATATTGCTAACACGCTCAACAAATAACAAAAACAATATTGCGCCATTGACTTTAGACTTTAGACCAGGTTTTAGTTGGTCAATGGCATAGTCTATTTTAGTTGCCTCAAAATAGCAACGCGCAACAATACGCCTGAACAAACCTTGTTTTCAGACCAGAACGCCCCTGGGCACAAAATTGGGGCGCAAATGCATTTGTTATTTAAACAACGTGTTGCTAAACATGAAAATGATAATTGCACAAAGTTGAAACTAGCCAAAGACGCTTGCGTTGCACATTGTATGATAGGGCATCTACTGTTTAGCCACAGAAGACATTAGCCCACTAAAATAATTTGGATTACACTTGTGATGGATAAATGTGCTTTTTGAAGCTTGAACATGTGGTGATCTATACATGGACAAAAAGTGTAAAAAAAAAGTGTAAAAAATTCAAAGTTGAGCTAAAGAAAGGAAGTCAAACATCTGGGATGGGATAAGTAAATTGTGAGAGAATTTTAGTTCTTTGATAAACAACTCCTTCAATGCTTTAAGTCTGTTTTCACTTTTTCCATCATTGGTTTTTATATGATATCAAACGTGTCGCATTTGCCACAAAGAGTATTTTTCATTAAACATCTTTAAAGGACATCACAATAATACTGGCTCTATTACAATGATGTGATACTTGTTAGCTTATATAACAAATCATTGTTTGTTAGTTAGTATACCAAAAGTCTAATTTAAATGTGCCTGTTTAACAGTGCAGATAAATGGGTGATGTATGGAGCTAGACAAACTGACGAGACAAGAGTAATTGTATGATGCCAGCACACTTACAGTACTGCAGCCTAGAGACAATATGTATAATCCTTTGTTTCTCTCTCTCTCTCTCTATCTCCCTCCTTCCTTCCTTTCTCTCTCGCTTCTCTCTTTGCGGAGGCAATCATCACTTTAGCTTATGTGCATCTTAAAATAGGTCTGCAGCCCCATGGATGGAGATCAAACTGCATGTACCAGCTTTTCCTTATTCCTTGGTTATAAGATCTCTCTCTCTTTCTTGCTGACATAAATGGGGGCATGATGAAGCGGAGTGGTGGGGTACAGATATGTGATGGGTAAGTATGTGGGAGACAGCGCGTTAAGCCACTGGCAGGGGGAATGATTAGGGTTTTCATTAAAATTGGAAAGAGTAGACTCAGGAGGGATAGCTTTCTTTTTTATTATTGAAATAGGAGTAGATTTTGCTGCCGTATGTAAAAAGAAGTAGCTAAATCCAAATTTAAGCTTAATTAAAGGCTACACTGTACTTACTTTCATAGCTTGAAAGGATGGAGATTTTTTATTTGAACTGGAAAGACCTTCCCGCTAGGGCATTTAACTAGTTTACATTTTTCTTAAGAAATTCATTCAAACAGAGTTTCTGCATTTGCATTTCATTCAGCCCCTCAACATACTGTAATTGGCTCTGCAGAGACAAAAAAATCCCATAATGGTAAAGATTTCATTGAAATAGATGTACTTGAGTTCACTGTCCAGTATTGTACATGGATCGCCTGGAGGAGAAGTGTATTCTGTGGTGGCCGTGCTGCAACATATAGCTGGCATAAGCAAAATGCAGGTTGTTTCTTACATGGTTCTTAGTTAATCCACAGAGCCCGTTTTCACAGCAAGAATCACAGCGCGGTTTGTTATTTTAATTGCCAATTATAGCCTACTAGTTGAAGAAAAGCGATAAAGAAATTGAGTATCGTTCCGCCTTTGTCTGATGGTTACCCTCTTTATCACCCACACATTTCCAACCCACCCAGCATTCCTCAAAGGAACAAAACTCAACAAGATCCCCTCACTTAACTAAACTGTTACGTTTCCTGTCATTCCTAACCATTCATCTGCGCTCATCTGTGAATGTGGATGTGTGTGCCGTTGAAAGAAGAAAGGTTCTCTCATCTTTATAGATGATTGTCAGCGTTGCTCTCAAAGTGTCTGGAAAGCTCACCTATTAAATAAAGGCAAGCCCGTTAGCTACGTTTTCTGCAGAACATGTTGCGTTTCTGCCATGCTTTTGCTCTTTCTTTGCTTCCATCACACTCTCAGTGGGTTGTGATGGTTCTTCGTGCTTTGAAGTTGTTGGATCTCTTAAGATGTCGACATTGAAAGGTTTTGTCACTTTTAATAGATAGGATGAAAATGTAAAAATTCAACTGAAGAAAATCTGATTTCTGTATGTGGAACAGGCTGGATTTTCCATAAGGGGGAAGATGAAAAGATGTGTATGAAGTTTGAGTGCACAGTTGCATGCGTACTGAAATCCAGTGCTGTATTTTTACCTATAGTATAGGTTTCTTCTTATGATGTGTTTAAAGGACACCCATTTCACTGCTAAAAACAACGTTATTTTGTGTATTTGGTATAATACAATATGCTCACGTGGTTTATGGTTTAAAAAACACATTATTTTCCACATACCGTACATTTTTGTAGCTCCAGATATCCTGGCTTCCTCAAACGCTCTGAAAAGCACTGTGTACCTGATTGGCCAGCTAATCTGTACGCTGTGATTGGCCTGAATACCTCTGACGTCAGCCGGAAATGTGACGCTACTTACCATGTTTGAAAGATTCTCTTACAATGCAATGCTAACAGGAGTTAACTTACAGCCTGAGTCCGAATCGGGAGGAATTATAATAATGTCGTTGTGTCCATGTCACCAGGTCCAGGAAGTAAATTGTTGTCTACAATCCATCTGTTTGTTCTAGTCCAAGAAAAAATTTACGTTGGAAACGTTAACATGTACTAACACACACTTACACACCAAAGAAAATGTAAAATTGTGAATCAGACAATAGTTGCTCTTTAATAGTTTCTAACAAAATTTTTGGATAGTGTCTTATCTATAGTGCACATCTGTACTTAAAGAGTGCATATTAGTACCTGAAAGGTACATATTGGAACCCCACAGATATTTTTCTGTCCCTCACAGGTACATACCTGCATATGACCTTTTGTGATTTCTTTTATGCAGTTTACATCAATTCATTGTGTGTCATTACATGGTCTTGAATTTAGTTTCACATAAAGCTCTTCACTGTGGATTGACTCATTTATTCACCTTCTTCTATGTGCAGTACACACACACACACACACACACACACACACACACACACACACACACACACACACACAATCTCTCGTGTTCAATAAGTCTTTGGCTCTTGTACTTCATAATCTCAAACTTCTTTAAACTCCCAATGGCTGTTAAATCAATCATCTTATTTCTGCTAACACTATTGATACTCTTCTTTCAACTTTCTGAATTGATTCAGTATAAAGCCTGATTATACCTGCACTTTACCCTCTACGCTGGCTACGCGACAGGTTTCATTTATGACAGCCATGTGCATCGTTGTCGACAGCCAAACACACAACCTTGCAAAGCATAGTTTGTTTGAGTCAACACAGAAGTATAAATTGGGCTTAACACAGTGCCTCAGCACTATTCATTAAGTTCATTGTTGATCCTTTTTATGTAAGATAGAAAACTTGTTGAAAAAGATATTATTTGCAATTTCATTTGCCCATGCAAGTAGTGCAGATATTACCCACTTTAATTTTGTTTTGTTGCAAGAACGATACTTTCAGCTCCATTTAGTGTTTGGTCTATTTCTCTTAGTTTTGAAGCCATCTATTAGCATGTGTACATTTAACCTCTTGATGTGCACTAGTTCGTGTGCGGAATGACGTCGTTTTTTTTACGCTGCTAACAATATCTATATAGCCTACTGTCTACAAACATTAATAATATTAACATTACTCTACATCGTTTAAAAGGTCTACGGGTTTAACATCCGTGTATGGTCTCTGTTTTGAGATACAGATGCTTTAGCATCATAAATGAAGTATTTTGTGACAGAAGTCCAGATAACAACATGCAAAATATGAACGGGACTCGTTATATTGTGTTGATATAATGATCGCGAATCGAATCCAGCCTGTTTCAGATGTATGAATAACTCATGAAAACCGTCTTTTAGAATACATCCAATGACCATTTTTGTCCACAAATGCGTATAATCCATTAAATATAGATATATAGTCTGTTGTTTACATCAGATTTTGCATGAACATCTTGTAATAGAATGTAATATACAATCTGCTGACTTTTTGTGTCGTATCACTGTATATGAGATTACACTTTAGGTTCCGCTAAACACAAAAACCTGCAGTCAAACGTTGTTTCTAAAAGTAGCCAGGAGTATAATACATAATATCCAAACAGCGCTGTCAAATATTGTGACATCATCTGACTCACTCGTTCCTCCAATGACCTCATGGAAAATAATGATAGACAGAACGTGTACCCAATTAGATAACGAATCCAACGGTCTTTGTGGGACGTTTTATTTCCTGCTAACATAAGGATAAATAAGAAGAAGAACGAACGTGTATGCATGTAAACAAAAGACTTTTATTTTGGGGCTGACTGGCACTTAGAAAAGGCACTAGTCTTACAAAAACCCTTGCGAGAACCTAATTTTTGGGCCTATTGACCTCAAACGTGAAACATAACTACTTTAGACTTGTGGCTTTGGGATCAGGTTTCACACACATTTTTATCATTAAGTTTTTTAGTAATAAAAAAGATGTTATGCAAAAAAGTTGTATTCTTTTCTTGGTTTGGGATACAGTGGGGGTGCTTTTCAAGAGGTTAAACATTGCTGAAAATGTTGTTTTTAGCACATATCCACATTTATAATTCTTTCACTTCTGTAAAACTGACCAAAAATATTAATGTCGGTCTCTAGTAGAAGACTGTCCTTTCCGCTAACACCTGCAAATGACTATCGAGTAACAAAGTCTTTAGAGGCTTTGTATAATAATGGACCACCAACAGAGCTGTGAGCCCAGTTATGCTGACTCGAGTCTTTATGTGTAGCGTGAAGGCCTTGCATCTGGTTGTAAATCTCACCTGCTACACGTCTCCATCTTTCTGCGTCCCCTCCGGCTTCAAACAAACCTCCTCATCTTCCATCCTTTCTTCTATGCTTTGATAAGCTCCAGAGTTCAGCCTACAGTTTACCCCCAGGGAAACTTCGGCACATGCATATGAATGCACAGAATGTCTATTAACCTTTACAAACAGCTGGACTGTGCCATAAACTATCAAGATGAAACGTCCTGTCGAGTTTAATATGTCCGTTTCATTTCAGTGCAATCTCTGCTGAGTTATAGTAAAGTCATGACATTTGTGAAATTCAATTATAATGCCATTGCTCATTAATACCTTGAACACCTGCCAATCAGAGATAGGGGTTGGAAGATTTTAGGCTTTGCGCATGCATGTGTTTTCCTTGTTTTTAGTGTTTTATGGCTTTCATAAAAGGTCTCATTGTTTTGCTGGCCCGTTATTAATCATTATATGTCTCTTAAATGATATTCATCTTATTATACCGCTAATCCTTTTAAATACATCCACAGTGCTCCTCAAACCCGTCTGATGTTCCCTCCTCCCACAAAGCTGAGAAAAGGAGATGATGTCTGTCTTCTTGCACACAACATTAATTATTTAAGCCAAACTGAATGTAAGACAATGGGACTAACTGAGCATAAAACAATGGAATTTATTACAGATTCTGACTGGCATCCCGTGGGACACCAATTTCTGCACTGAGTGGGTCGTATACAGTGAGGGTCACACATTACTTAAAGTATCAGATAATAAACAGAACAATAGATAGTACAGTTGTGGTATCCAAACAAAAGATAGCTTGTCCATATCAAGTTTAAAGAAATCTTGCAACTAAACTCAAGGTCTACACATAAAAACTTCATCAAAAGTTCAACACTTTTTTATTCTATTTCTGACATTATTGGTTGAGTTGTAGAGCTGCCATTGTTTGTTTTTTAAATGGGGAGAGAGGCATATAGAATTGACCGAGCTGAATGTCAATTCAATCACTTTGTATTACTGTACTCTCCCAGGACACTGCATGTTGAATGGATCTTTACTTTGTGTCACTAAATTCTGCCCCAGTCGTAGTAATTGGATCAATTATTAGCATTGATCACTTCAGAAGACTGTGCATGTCAATATATTTCATTAAAAGGGGCTTTTAGATATTGCTGATTCTGCATGCGCTCAAACAGATTTACATACAGAGCACACATACAGAGTTGCAGACAAACACAATGAATCTGAACTTTTACAAGTTCAGGCACCCAGTCAAAGTCCCTTAAGGCAAATTATTTTAGCTGATGGGCATATTTGTGATGTACACTGCCAGCCATTTTCTCAATGCCGGCTCGAGCCTTTTGGGGGCCCTAAGCTGAATTTGTTTGGGGGGCCCTCTCCCACAATTTTTTTTATAAAAAAATAAATAAATTACAAAATTTTATAAAAAGAACAAAGTTGCACATTAAAGGTCACGTTCTTCCTGATACCATTTTTAAACCCTAGTTAGTGTGTAATGTTGCTATAATAGCATAAATAATACCTGTAAAATGATAAAGCTCAAAGTTCACTGCCAGGCGATATATTTTCTTCAATAGAATTCCTCTTTAAAAGCCTACAACAAACGGCCGGTTTGGACTACAGCCCTCTATTTCCTGCTTTAATGACGTCAGGAATACGTCAGTCACCAGCTTTGGCTCAAACGGCTCTGCTAAGCCAAGCTGCTATCGAATCACAGCACACTAAACAAACTACACAATCAGAACTCAATACGTATTTCTGAAGGAGGGACTTCACATAACAAGGACGACATCAGCCTGTTTTGAGGACAGTGAAAACAGCGCTATACAGATAAGTAAATTGTGTGAAAAATACCGCGTTTTTTTACATGTGAAACATGAACACATGTTATATTGCCTACTATAAACACAATCAAAGCTTCAAAATCACAGACAGAACGGGAGCTTTAAGTAAGAGCTAAAATTAGCATTAGGTACAGAAATCAAATCAAATTAATCATAACACTGTCTTTATTGTATGAATTAAATATAATTATTATTTTTTAAAGTTACAGAAGTGATTTTCTCGTTGTCTTCGGTTGTTTGATTAACATTAATGACACAGACTTAAGTAGGTTAATTGAGGTTACTGTCTCTTTAAGAGAAGCACGGACCTGGTTTCTGCCTAATCACATAAACCTAAGACATAAACAAAAAATTTTATTGGAAAAAGAGTACTGTGGAGATCATTTTGTTTGTATGTGCCTTGTCAAAAAGATTTCATGTTCGCTTGCTTTCTGAAACGTGTCTTTCCATGTGTGCACTACTGAGTGCACTTATACGGGCGTGCGCACTCACAGACGGAGGACGAAATAAAGCATAAAAACGTTAAGTTGTTTTTCAGTGCTCTATTCCTCAAATGTATGGTAATGAACTACAGTATGACACACAGTAGCGTAACTCTCTCTAAAGTTTAAACATCAAGTGTTCTGATCTCTGAAGGGCATACTAGTGAGGATCACGTCTGACTGGAGCTGGACCAGACACATTCAACCCCATGTGCGTCCAGAAAGCTGCTCACTTTAGCGCATTTTTGCGGGTTAAATTGATTAAAAAGTTTTATTTTCCAAAAACAATATAAACGGAAAAACATGTATATACCGCTACTGTGAAATAAAATGACTCATTACATGAAATGGATTTTTGGTCATACCGCCCACCCCTAGCTAAAATTGTTCTAAAAATAAATTTTTGGCTAGATGTGCATACTTTAATTCTTTACTTCTTTACTTCTTTCTTTTCAGCAAATGTCCAGCAAACAATTCAACAAGCGTCTTCTTGACAGCTCCATAGAGAACAATGTCCTTACTTTTATAGTTGGGTTCAAAGATATTGCATGACATTATATTGAGAGAGATGGAGTGGAAAATCACTTTCAGGCTGCACATTTGTCCTGTGCGGAGTGATGAAGGTTCTGGTGCCATTACAGAATTAGTTATGCATCATTTACAGAGCAGCATGATAAAAGAGTGTTACCGATCAGGACCCGTTTATAGCTTGCATGCGTCTGCTGGAGATGTGGCTTGCTTTGGGTCAAGTCACTATGGTGTACATTCCTGTTTGGATCTGCGTTTTTTGGGGTCTGCAAAAAGAGAAAACATTTGTAGTTATGCATTCCTTGTCTCTGATCTCTGAAGTAGCAGTGTCATCAGCTCTAAGCGGGCGGGCTAATAGCGGTCTGGCTTTAATTTATTTTGCACGCTCATAGCGTGAGACGGGAAGCTTAGCTGGCTCTTTGTCACGAGATGATAAGTTTCTTAGCCGTTAATACGGTCTGTGCCCCAGGTGTGTTTTCAGTTGCGGAGACTTTCCAATGGCCACATTTAATAAACACAAGAAAGCCAGGATGCCTGGCACTTCAGCGAGCCTAAAAGTCAGACTGACCTGTATTACAATATAATCACAGCTTTTATAGCTCTTTTTTGTTATATTTCAAGTAAATGATCTCATAAAAATGAAAAATCTGTCATTATTTAGAGTCATATTGATCCAAATGAAAAACCAAACACTTTTAGTGTCCCTAAAACAAACAGTAGCTTAGTTTGTTTGTAAGAATTTTATGCTTTTAGAGAATCAGAGCTCTCAAAACTCATTTGCAGATAATCAAATGTAATGCATTGGGACACATTAAGCCAAGTTTTAGATCATTGATTTTTATTTCTTATAACCAGCCTGATCTCACGAGAAATCGTACATATTTTGCATGTTGGCTAATTCGTATCAATTCATTAAGTTAATTGTGGAAAATTGTACGATTTTCAAGAAAAAATCAAAATGAAACCGAACCCCTAACCCCAACATCACAGGGGTCAAGGCAAATCGTACCAAAACTTACGAATGTAGTTGTATGAGTTAATACGAATTTGCCAACTTGTAAAATATGTATGAATTCTCGTGAGATAGCTAGCGTTGCTTATAACCTATAAAACTTGGCAGGTGGTAATATGCATATCAGCTGCTCTTTGCCCATGCATGTTAGCCAATCAGAAAGCTCTTTGGGTGTGAGTTTGGACCAGGGCCTACCCATTTTGTCTAAACAATGGAGGATGGGGGAAGTGTTTGAGACCCTGTTTGGGACATTTAATTTTGAAGTTCTGTTTGTTCTGTTCAAGCTATGATGAAGTGATGACTTTGTAGTTGATTTTTGTTTAGTTGCATTGTAAAAGTTCAAAGTTGCTGAAATGCTGTGCTGTCAAACGCAATATTTAACAAATAGTGCTATTCGAACCCACACTGTACTCATTGGGTTTGTAATTTTCACTGTTAAAAATAAATCTGCTGAAAAGGGGCTGGACACAGCTAAACTTTTAAACGCGGCTGAAAACGCCTGGACAACGCCGAATGCCAGCTTCAGCTAAGCGCTTTGGTAGCTCTGATACGTCAGCTGTGAGACAGTTGGTTGCTGTGATACTTGTCCCGCCCCTCCTCCACTGTGATTGGACAGCCGCATGAGAACTGACATTAACGAGCGGAGCTTTACCCAAAGTTGAATACTTTTCAACTCTCGGCACTCAGCGCTGAGTGCGTAAAAACGTCCGGGTGCCGGTTTTCAGCGCGGAAGAAAACCGCTAGCTGCTGGCTTATTTGAAAAACGTGAGCTTCCATTGGAAACAATTAAAAACATGGGCCGGCCGCGGGCGTAAAAGTTTTGGTGTGCACGTCCCCTTATACCATAGAACAACAATTTTTGGAATTTTTCATTTCTTTTTTTACTCTTTACAGTCTAAAAAACTTATTTTCCACTGCAAGGAAAACTAACAGGTTTTTTCCCATGTTAAAGGTTTATGGAACCATACAGCCAAATATGGTTCTTGTATGGCATCGTGAAGCACCTTTATTTTTACGAGTGTGTGAAGGTACCTTTCGGATATATACATGCACACACAAAGACATAATTAAGGGGGTAGGTAGAGATATATGAATCAAATGACAGGTGGAGTAAGGAGTTGAAGAAATAGAGTGATGGAGGGTGAACTCAGCAAGACACTCTGGGACAGTTGTTGAATTGCTGCCGTCTGGTTTTCAGGGGTTGTTTTAATTGGCTTGTTTTTCTCCCGGACGTTGCCGGAGGTGTAAATGTAAAGCTATAGTGTGCAGCTCGACAGTATTTTTTAAGATAATGGTAGCGTATTAGCCACTGGCCGATTTAATTTGCACTTTTTTGTAATCACTTATGTCTTATTGTGAATATTTGATGAGGGTTATACATTAATGCATATTGCATGCATATGCATATCTGTGTGTTTGGTTCTAGGCCTCACAGAATGTTTTTTTTACTATGTGGCTGTGTGTAGTCCAACAACATGCACGTATTAAGTTAAAAAATTTACAATCTTTATTCTTTTTTTTTTGATTCCCCAACTCTGTGTAAATTTGTGCATACTATTGTGTGTTTTGTATGACTATTCCTGTAGGAATTTAGATGTCATAAGCACCAAGGTAGGTCTGTTTGATTGACAGCAGTGCAGTGGCGAGCAAACAGAGGGCAGTCCTGTCCACTCTATAACTCTCACATTTCAACACCTCACCCCGACCCCCTGAGACCACAATTCACACATGGTACTGTAGTATGACCTTCAGAGCAATGCACTGTTGCCTCTCTGTTTATTGCAGTGTCCACTTCAAAGGACCTGGTCTCAACGTTTTGAAAGGAACTTTTGTCCTCTGGAAAGTACGAAATAGTGTGATGTATACTGTACATTATTGTGCAAGTCTTAAACCTCCACCAGAAGTTATTTCAGCTATTTAAGTTTTAATGACCATCCAGGTTACGTTTTTATGCTCTTTATTAGGATACAAACTGAAAATTCAGGAAATATGTACAGAAAATGTAAAAAAACATTAAGAACATCTTAAATTCTTAAATCGACTATTTACACAGAAGACATTTGGGTTTCATTGCATTTAGATTTAAGAGAGCCTGCAGGTGTAAAGTCAGGTCACACTAAATAACACTTTTGTTACAATTTATTTTATTCTGTTTTTTTAATACTGCATACAAATTAGCTGTATTTTCTGATTGTATTGTAATAAAGAGACTGAGAAATAATTATATTAAAAAACAAGTGGGAAATATCATGTAAATCTGACGTTTTCAATCTTTAACTGCTATAATTGTGCCCCCAGTGGTTCTGTCAACCTAGAAAATGTGAAAAAGAACAACCCAGTAATTTAGTTTTGGTAAACCATTGCAAGCATGTGAATAAATAGGTCATTGAAATTTGGCTCCTCTTATGATGTCAGAAGGGGATAATACCGCCCCTTAATCTACACTATCCAACCACGGCACTGCCATTTAGTGCAGAGATCAGCTCATCTGCATTTAAAAGGACACACAAAAAAAGGCACATTTTTGCTCACACCTACATAGTGGCAATTTTAAAATGCTATAATAAAATTTCTATATGGTATTTTGAGCTAAAACTTCACAAATGCCCCCTTTAAGAATTTTGCACAGTATTGTATAACTTAGTTCTTGGTTGCACTGTGTTTATTATAGCATCTGTTTGGTTTGTTTCAAGACGTACTGGGGCCGTATTCACAAAGAATTTTAAGGCTAAAAGTAGCTCCTAACTGGCGAATTTAGGAGCAACTCCTAAAAATAATGGGCGTGTAACTCCTAACTTTAGGACTCCTAATTTTTTTCACTAAAAGTAATTCACAAAGCATTTTAGCCCTAAAAGTAGCACCTAAGTCTGGGACAGCTTAAAAGAAGTCGAGAGGACTCCTAACTCACAAAGACCTATGCACAAAGGAACGTAAAATGCCTTAGGTGCTGATCCTCCTTAACATGGACAGTTTTACCAACTCAAAAGCATTGCCTATACTTAAAAGCACACTTTAATGTAAACATATTGTTTATGACATTTGTTTCATAATTCATTCATGACAAGCAGGAAGTTTTTAGAATTACATGAAACAATAATGATATTAAATATTTAATATTGTATGCCAACCTGTTGCCATGCTTTCCCGTTTAAAGGCTGCAATCTAAACCCTTGACTGCGATTGTAATGCATACCACCGCATCTCGCAGTCGTCCGGGGTCCGCGACACAAGGGGGAATGCTGCATTGATCTGCAAACAAATCCTCTCCCAGTGATGGGTTGATCCGAAATGAGCGGGCGCCTGCGGTTATGAGTCATCCAAAAATATTTTTTCATGATATTCGGGTCGCGGTCGGTCGGGTCATTTGAAATAAAAATGCCAGTTAACTATTTTAAACAATAACTACTTTAAAAAAAAATGCGGGCCAGGGAGCGGGTCCGGTATATTTATTTTTTATTTTTTGCGGTCCGAGTTGCGGGCGGGTTAGTTGAAAACGTTGGTCGGGTGCCGGTTGTTTTGTACATTGACCCACGCATCACTGTCTCCCAAGCTTAGTTTTGCTTGATATCTCAGTGCCGAATTTCCCTTTTCTTATGTTTCTTTTTTCCAGCACCAACTGGGACAGCAGCAGAAACTGATCCTGCGTCCAGTTGGGCTTTCTTTTCCGTTTTGGCGAGTTCACAATCCACCGTCATTTATTTATTACATTAGGCTTCTTCAATATGGGCAACATATCTTGCTTTAAGTAGTCTATTTAGGCTAATAGGATGTAAATTAATCAAGCGAGTGTTAATGCAATGAGTTTTTTTATTATTAGGCAAATGGCGGCTTTCATTTGGGTATTTAATTTCATTCACGACTTTTCTTTTATATATGCATTTCGATGGCATTACTATTATTATTTTGTGTAGGACACAGACATATTTCGATGTAATTCCATGATTTGGTGCGTCTGTGTTATGTTCCGCATGACAGCCCTATCATCTAACAACCAATCACGTGGTCATTGCGAGGCAGCTCGTGCATGAGAATTGACGTCATCCGTAGCAACGAAGACTCACTCTTAGTTTAAGAGTTATATTTTTTCCTTACTAAAAGTAGGTCTGAAAGGCGTTGTGAATAACTTTTAAGGGAAAACTCCTAGTTCAAATCTTTTAGTGCAATTTAGGAGTACTCTTAGTGGTAAGATAAAATTCTTTGTGAATACGGCCCCTGAAGAGCAAATGAACAGTGTTATTGTATAACATTCAAGCCATTAGCAAATCGCACATTCCAATATTAGCAGCTCTTAGTTTGTTGCCTGTTGGGATATGTTTTGGTTCAAATATTGACACAAATTGAATCTAAGAGTTGACTAGGCCAATAGTGTCTTGTCACACACAAGTATATTTCTTGTGCATGTAGAGAGTTCATCTGGTCAGTGACTTTGATGTTCTTGATAATTGAACCAACATTGCATGTTGCAACATTCAAAGGGTTGTGGGTTGTATGAGTTGTGGCACTTCATGTGTAGAGCTGCACGATTCTGTATAAAATGAGAATCACGATTCTTTTGCCTACAATTAAGATCACGATTCTCAAGAACTTTGTTAATTTTAAAGATGTACAACCCCTGAACATTAGTTTAACATTAGTTTTTACAGGTGCAAAGAATTATGCTTCTGAAAGTTTCAGATAAGTGTACATAATCTTTAAATTCAGTTAATGTTAATTGTAGAGTTATTCATATTTATTTAAAGAAAAAAAAATAAAATATACATTTTAAGTAGACATGGATTGACATTACTTTATGGTAATGAGCTATGACGCTGTTCGGCACCAACCAATCGGAAGGTGGAAACCTCCGCTTGAGAGATTTCCAAAGAATGCATTCGTGCGTTTTTTGATGCTCT
Source organism: Misgurnus anguillicaudatus (assembly GCF_027580225.2). Classification (NCBI taxonomy): domain Eukaryota; kingdom Metazoa; phylum Chordata; class Actinopteri; order Cypriniformes; family Cobitidae; genus Misgurnus; species Misgurnus anguillicaudatus. The sequence continues at coordinate 8,838,790 of NC_073344.2, forward strand.
CACTGGCGGCGTGAACATCCATCGGACATGCACGCTTAATCTTCACGCCCACTACACTTGGGCCAAATACAACAAAATGTAATTTAAGCAGTCAGGTGCAAAGACAGCATGTGTGGTTATTTGGACGGACGCAGCCAATGTTTTCCCCTGTGCTAAAAACCCTTTCGGAAGGGATAAGATCCGGAATAAGATCCCCTTTTTGGTACTAAAACAACGTCAAGGCTCTGCCTTCTCTTTAGTTTCTGTTTCTTTCTGCCTAACTTCTCGGCGAAAGCATCTGCTGTACCAGTTGTCAGAGAACTGACGAAACTGTGTCTTTCCTCCTTAAAAATAAAATTACCTGAATCGTCGAAATGCTGAATTAAGATCGTTGGGGGGGGGGTCGAATCGAGATCACGATCTTTTAACGATTAATCGTGCAGCTCTATTCATGTTTAACATTTCTGGAAAGCTCTTTGGAAGCATTTATGGTAGAAAGGTTTAGTATCACAGTATTACAGAAACTTATAGATATAGTGCTATTTTGATTTGGGTCAGTAGTACATAACCTTCTAGAAACTACCTAACTAAGCCCTAACAATCATTCAGAACACCCTAGCAACCTACAGTATCATGTTGCCTCCAACCATCCACAACATCATGTATCAACTATCAAGTCAAATTTTGTGTGGACCACCACACGTTTTCTTCAGAAAATGTAGTTATTTATCATTTGTGTAAATACCATTATTAGCGGTTTAAATTTGTTGACTATGAGTTAAAAAAAATCTAGTTAAATCCATTTCAGTAAAATGAGACAGCTGGTCTTATTGAAATGAGACTAACGCTGTGTCTGGATTTCTGAAATTGTTTACTTCCATACTATATAGTAGGCGAAAATAAGTAGGCAAGGCGAGTAGTATGTCCTAATACATAAAATTCAAAAAACAGTAAGCAAAAAGTACCCGGATGACCTACTATTTTTGGCAAGATTTTGAAGTGTGCATTTATTGGACACTTAACTATCCCTTGAGCCCCCAGGAGAGGAGTCACCCAAAGAAAAAGAAGGAGAGCGTTTGGCGTATTCGAAAATGTCGGTAAGCAGTGACAAGGAAAACTGCTGTTCTTAGTGTTTAAAAAAAGTATTTTTAGGGAGTCGCCATATTTGCAACGCCTGTCAGATACTGCGCATGCACAAAGTTGTGAAGTAAAATTTGAATGTAACAGAGACCCTTCCGCAGAGAATGTCATTTTTTAACGGTTGACGATTCGTTCTTTTTACTGGAAGGCGGGACTTGAGTGGTTATAACATTGTGATGTCCCACACTTATATCAATACTGTTTATGCATCTTTTTAATATTAAATACCATTGAGCTTAGTTAATGGCTTACTTGTTGTCATGTGATGCGTCAACATGGCGGATAAAGTACGTCAGAATTTCATTCACACTATCTACTATTAATACTGTTTTAAGTGTTTGATGAGTAGGTACTTTATCCAATTCAGTATGTACTGCATGCAATTTCAGATTCAAGGTAAGTCTTAAGGGGGTCGCACACCGGACGAGAAGCACAGCGTCACGTCGGTTCGCGTCTAGGACAACTCTGAGGTATCGTACACTGGAAGTGCACCTTAAACAGCGCAAGCTTAGTCAGATAGCGTCTACTTCAAAATGCAAAATATACATTAGCAGCCGATGTTAATCGCTAACGATTTGGGACAAATATGATGTTATTTAATGTTAAACTATGTGAGTGGCGCAACAGGGATTTGAGCAGTGTCCAGAGTTACAGCGGCCAGCCGCCGCCATTGTAAGTACATTCTTAAAAAATGAATGTACGCAACGCGGCGCTTCTAGTCCGGTGTGCGACCCCCTTAAGAAATGGTTTTGAAAGGCTACTTGGAAAGCATTGTGTAACTAATACAATTGTAATTGATCGGATAACCTGCATCTATAGCGTCATAGGTCATTTTCATTTTCCATGAAATCATCATTGACCTTTTTTCCGTTTCACACTGTAATATATAATGCTTGTCCTTTTGAGACAATTTCAGAAATCTATTTCTCATTGTTTAAAATGGATTATGTTAAACTGAATATATGTATGCTTTGCATGTTTCCAATATCCATCATCTGTGCCATTTGTGCTCGTATGTCACCCCATGGCCTGATGTTTCTAGAATCATTGGATATTTGCCACACTAGGTACAAATAGACACTCATTTGCATTTTATGAAATGGAAAAGCTGTGGCATGAAATGCGGCATTATTAAAGGATTTGCATAGGTCACCATTGCCCGCAAGTACACATCTTTAAAATGAGCAAGCTGACCTGAGACAGATGTCTACTGCTGTTAAGTGCTTACGGTTTTGTGGAAATGGCATGTTTGCGATTGCAATGTATGCCAAGGTAGTACTGTATGTATATGCATTTAATATGTATGTAAATAAGACTATCCCTCGAAAGCAGATGCATACATTTACCATTAGATCTAGGGACGGATAGAGACGCTGTCCCCATGGGCATTTGATACCGGGTAATTTTGTGTTCCATCTGTATTGCATTTTCATATCAGCAGTGTCATTTTTTTTTTTTTTTTTTTTTTGAGGTGGTATGTAATATATTTACTTAGGAACATGCGCATTTTGTATCTACACATATTTATTTTACATTTCGCCGCTGTACTCCCCAAAACATATTTCCGTGGGTAATTGGACACACTTAAATCCTTCCACGTTGTTGAATGCATAAACACCACTCATCCTTGAAATTGTTTTGTCCTTTGACTTTCTTTCAGCTTTTCTTTTTTTTTTTACAGTCGCCTATGCTAATATGCATTCAGAGTAAAGCTGCGATGCAACGATGCAAAATTGTGAAAAGCGCTATAGTAATAAATGGAGATTGTTTTGTTGTGGTACATGCGCTTAAGTTGTTAGAGCAAGAACAGAGGGGCCGAACAAGTTGCAAGCGATGTTTGTTTAAGGAAAAAGACTAAAGCACACTGGGAAATAATCCAGGCAAGATCCTACAGTTTTCCATTACCGAGTTTCCAAACAGATGAGATGGCACGCACATAATCTCACACGAACGCCCGCTTAACACACTAATGAAATGACATTCAAAAGCACGACTGTAAACAAACAGATCATCGCATGCAAAATATTCACACCAACAGATGTTTCCCCTGGGAAAAGGTTGCGGCCTCCCATTTCAATCCAATTTGTCTGTGGGGAGCACTTTGAATAACACACAAACACTTCTTTCCAAGCGCACACAAGTCTGAATTCGAATGCACACCTCTACAGAGGTGTCCTTTGTGTTGAACTCTTGGGTAACTTTGGAGAATAATGCCGAGGATGTGCGGTTGTCAACGCTGCACAGTGCCGATAAAAGTTAATTACATTCACAAACACAGTCGCCCTGCACCTCTGCCCTGACTTTGGGTGGGAGGGATTAGAGGTGTACAGGAGCAAAGCATGATCCACGAGCCTGTGTTGACAACAAATATAGGAAAGTTTATCTTTGTTCTAGAATATATAGAGATGCTCTGCGGTATCTGTGTTATCTCTTCCCCTCAGTATGCGGTTACTGTTCTTTGTTCTTTCTCTCGCACGCTTCTTCTGTATTCCCTGTTGGCCATGCCTGACTGGGGCAGTATGTTGTGTCTTTGGTCTGTGCCAGTCTGTAACAGTAATACAAGGGACAGTGCACCTGTTCAGCCCTCTCCCTGATGCGCCCTCACAGCGGAGTGCGCGGTTACGCCCTCAGGCAAGGACACCTGCACTCTCTAATCTTCAGCTGTCCCGTTCTCTCTCAAACCTCGAGTTATTTCATTTTTTCCTCCAGTCTGTTGCATTTACATTTTCTTTTACCTTGCTTTTTCTGAACCCTCAAAGGTTTTCAGAGTTCTTTGTTTCACAGTGGTCTTTGAAGGTCGTAGTTTTTGCTGCCATCTGTTCTTTTCATTTTCTTGTCTTTTGTTTTTTACCTGTCAAGTCTTTTGTGAAAGTTCTGATGGTAACAACCAAGTTTTGCTGTTGTTTCTTTGGATTTCATAGGCAGGGTCACATATAATGATTTTTTACATAGAAGTATAAATGAAGAGTTTGGTTCCAAAACGCAATAAATCCATTTTGACAAATTTCGGTAAAAACGTGTTTTCTATACTAAGAAAGTGACAAAATGAAAACCACTATTTTCAGTTACAAACTTTCACATAGCATCTTTAGGTTATAAAAACATAAAAAATTCAAATCCATAACTTGATTTTCAAAGATTTATTATAAAAACGATTTTTTTTCCACAAAATGCAATAAATCGATGACAGTTTTTTATTTCAAAATGCTATAAATCTATTAAATCAATGTATAAATGTGCATTCATCTTTACCATTTTATATTTATTTAGTTGACTAGTGGTATACAATGATTAAAAAATAAACATTAATGGAATTAACCAAAACACTTACTTTGTTATATTAAGAACACATTGCTGCGGTTATAGTTGACTCAGCTGTAAAATGTTTTGGTCCCGCTCGATTTTTGTTGACTTTGAGTAAAATAATGTAAAGTTTTCATAAGATCCTCTGGGGTCAATGTTTTAGCATGATGGCTTGATGCTGTCGGGAGAACAAGCAACCGAGTGCCTCTCGCAGAAATTATTAGATGTTGATGGCTTACGTTTCTTTCCCGTCACAGAAAACCACCACAGGTTTAGCAATGCAATGTAAGTATAATTTTGTTTTGTTTGTTGATCACGAAGTACAAAGTAGATGAGGAAAACTAGGACTTCGTGTACTCAGCGCGCCGCCATTGTTTGTTTACATTGCGTGACTGGTGGGCTGTAATATCAGGAATGGATTTATTGCGTTCTGTAAAAAAGGAGGAGTGGCGTTTGTCGCATTTTGGGAAAAAAGGGAGAAAAGATGACAGAATATCACGGCGGGTATTGGATTTTGCGTAAAATTAAGAATTTACTTTTAACTACTGACCTGATATAATACTGATTTTGGCAGTAACTCATTTTTTTTCAAAAATGGCGTTTATCGCGTTTTGGAACCAAACTCTTCAAATACAGTTTATTAGGGCTGCAACTAGGGCTGGGACAATGCATCGACGTCAGCAGCGCGGTTTTTTCAGCGCCCATGTTAACAAGCATGCACCCCGCTGCATGAGCAGCGCGAGCTCGCGGCGCTGTAGCTGCAATGCTGCAATCGTTATATTTTTGCTGCTCTGCTCGCGCCCTATTAAAGTGACAGTGCTTTGTTTATGGTTTAAATGCTCGTGGATTGACGCGAAAAAGTGTAATTTTACCGTAAAATCATGAATGCGATGCCAAGTGTGTTTTAAACAGTCATGACTTTGAGCAATTTAACAGAAAGCAATGAAATATGTAAAAACACACTGTTCGTTCTCCAGAAGTCGCGTTGGTCGACCACATACGTCATCAAGGTTTAATATTTCAGTTCAATTTCAGAAAAGCAACCATTACATTTCAAGGTAAGAATGAAACTACAATGATTGTATGTCTTAAAAGAAATAAATCTTCATTTTCTAATGTATTTTAACTGAAATGTGAAAACCTTGATGACGTATGCGGTCGAGCAACGCGACTTCCGGAGAACGAACCCGAAATCCTGTTCGGGACATGTCCGACGGAACTGGCACGAATGGCCACCCTAACACTGTTTCCAGAAGTGTCTGCGCTTTCATTCACTCTCTGCCCAGCACTAAATGAGTCCTCATCTATCTTAATAAACTTAAGAGAAAGAGATTTAATAATGTATGTGCTTCTTAAGTCTATAATTGTTTTTATATCTGCACAGCACAGAACAGCACAAAAACAATGTGGATTAAACAAATATAGTTATAAAATTTACACCGACCATCAAAAGGCACATTGAAGAGGTTTTGCTCATAAATCCATGTAAAATAAAGTAATGTGAATTTGAGATTTTTATACTATTACTAAACTGCACAGTATGCACTGCAAACGCTGCAAAGCGTTTTATTGAATGCTACCTCTACAAGTGCAAGTCTTTTTTATTTTGAAATTTTAAGAGCGATAAACATATATTGCAATGTTAAAGAATTCATGTTTTTTTTTTCATTCAAATATGTAAAATTGCTATTAGTTAATTAATGGGGAGATTATCGAGAATCGAATCGAACTCGAATCGACTGAAAAAAGAATCGTTAGATTAATCGATGCATCGAAAATAATTGCTAGACAGGGCTCCAGATTTACTTTTTTCACTAGGAGCACAGTGGCCCCAACTGAAAATTATAGGGGCACAACCAGAAAATTTAGGGGCACACACCGTAAATCAACATGCTAACCAAGTATTCACATTTCTACTAATTTCCACTGTATTACTAATAAATACTTTGATGATAGATGCAGAAAGTACAATCTGCTGTTTCAAATTCAGTGTCACATCACAAAAAAAGGTCAAATTTACTGGTCGCACATGTGCGACTGGATGTAAGATTCAGTGGCACACTCTCAAATTTTGGTGGCAGTCTGGAGACCTGCTAGATTAATCGAATAAAATAAAATAATAATAATAATCATTTATTCCAGCCGCAACTAACGATTATTTTCATAATCGATTAATCGGGTGAATATTTTTTTGATTAATCAACTGATCGGATAAAATATAAATATTTACTTAAGTAGATGTTTTCACGTATTATAGCTAAATAAGGCACTAAATTAGGGTATTCACGTGTAGAAGTGTACTTTTAAAAGTGCAAAAGCCACACACTACTACAGAGTTTTACTAATAAAATATTTTTGATTTAGATATTTTAAGCCTTAAAGGTGCAGTGTGACAGAAATGCAAAATAATATACAAAATTATATTATCAGGGGTGTATAAAGACCTTTCATAATGAACCGTTATGTGTTTATTAACTTAGAACGAGATCTTTTTATCTACATACACCGAGGGTCCCCTTACATGGAAGACGCCATTTTGTGGCGCCATTTTTCTACAGAAGCCCTTACCAGACTTTTGTACTAAGTTGTCTCCAACGATGACATGTCTGTCCGGTGGCGGCTACCGTAGCTTTTCTATGTGTTTTAAAAGCGAGGGGTGAGCAGTGGACTAAGCCGTTGGTTGCAATTCGCAACCTCACCACTAGATGCTGCTAAAATTTACACACTGCACCTTTAAATAAAATAAGTTTGTGCAGCTTTTAAATAGTAAAACAACTTTAAATTTCAAAATATCAATTAACAAAATGAATTAAATCTTCAGGTATGTGCTGAGAATTTTGCCACAGATTGATAAACTAATTTTAATTTCAAGCTTTAGACCTTGATGAATATTAAGATTATTTGTTATTAAAAAAATAAATAAGCCATTATGATATGAAAGTGGTGATATACATGCGTTGTTACAATAATAAAAACCTGGATTTCCCCCTTACTTTAAAACAGATGTGGTTCATTACTATTTTTATGAAAACCCAACAACAATTAAACAAATACAATTTAACTTATATTAGAGGAAATTAAACCTTTATTAACCAGCGTTTGTTTGCTTTTTTGCAGAGAGACACATCATGTTTACACTTGGTATTTAAATCCATCTCTTTTGTCCACTTTTGACACCTTCTGTCCTGATTACTTTGAGGGGGTGGTCTTTGGACGAGGCTCTCTGCTGTCATTAAAACACGAGGAGAAGTAATGATGAGTTTATATGGACCCGAACTAATACCCTGTTTACATGAAGGAAAGACACAGATATTTCCCTGCGGTTTGGCCTCTCATTTACATGAAAACCCTGTTTTATCACCGAAAACGATTACTTCTAAAACCTCCAGCCAAAGTGGAGATTTCTGATAACCCCGGTTATGTTTTGACGTGTCAACTGGGAGAAACAGGGTTTTAGGTTCTGAAACGTCACATTATGCGCCAGAAAAAGCTTAAAGTCATGTGAGCGCCCTAAGTTTACAGTTAAAGGAACAGGAAGTCACTCGTGTTATTTGTTGGTGTCGATTCTGAGAATTTTGATTGGCTTGCATGGCTTTATTCCTCTCCCTGCACTGCAGCCCATAGGTTTGGCATAGTTATTATGGCGCTCGAAGGCGTATTTTTGCGGGTTGATGTAAATCACAAGTTTTTTGAAAGCGATGTGGTGTGCACAATGTTATTATTGAAAACGGAGGCGTGAAAATATTAGTTTCTCTAAATACCTGGCTCTGTGAAAATGTGGTTAATATTTTGTCGGAGTCCACTGCTTGTGTTGTAAGTAAACATTCTGCACAGTGTTTTGTATGTGTATATGTAAGAGCTTTCTCTAATATTTCAGCGCAATTGATAAAATAAGATCGTGCAACTTTCACACGCTCGCAAAATGAAAGTACGCAGAGATCAGCCGCTATACTTATATCAATGAAAGGCTAAAAATAGCACTGTACACCGTGTGTTTGCGGCAGAAGTCAGAAAAGACGTAAAACATTGTGTTGTTCAGTACCTCAGATTAGATAAATAGGCGGCTGTTCGAACACCTTTAACCACATGTGCGTTTACACTACTAAAGTAATCCGACTAAAAGCGTTTTCGACTACCTCTGAATCTTGCGGGCAGCTTCTTGCGTTGTATGAATAAAATGTGATTGACTTTGGGCAGGCAGCTCACACTGTAAGAAGAAACAGCACCTGATGCGTGTGCATGTTGGCCGACGGTGTGGTGGTACGACAGCATGTGACGTCACAGACAAATCTAATCGATAATGAAATTCGTTGACAATGAATGTCATAATCAATTTTTTTCGATTTTATCGATTAGTTGTTGCAGCTCTACAGTTTATTATTCAGAAAATTAAATAATAAGAAGAAAAAGCATGTGTCTTTAGGAACCCATCTCTCTTAAATCTGTTTTGGCGCAGGCCAAGTCTATCTTCCACTTTAATTTTTCTCGTCATATCCCTCCTCTCCACTTTCTCTCACCTCTCCTGATCTTTGTTTTTCACCATTGCACACACTTAAAAATATTTTGTTTCCTCTCTAGCTATCTCTCTCTCTGTTCTTCACCCTGCCTCTCATTCATTTCTCATGAATCCCATCAATCTTTGCTCTGCCTGTTCACTTCCTCCCCACTCCATCCTTTGATGTGTGAGATAAAAGTGAAATACGGGATCAGAGAAGTTTTATGATATCTGATAAACTCATGTTTCTTCCTCCAAATTTATTCCCCCCGTCATAAGTGTTTTATGTAAGCGGTGATGCAGTGGCCTGTGAGGCTGACAGCCAGCCTCTCCCTGCAGGCCTGAATCACAACCCCAGCTGAGTGGAACTGACAAACATATACACATTTGGGCTTACATAAACACCCCCCCTCCCTTACACACCTAACCCACAACCTTTATTCTCTCTCTCTCTCTCTCTTTATCACAGATGCTCGCTTAGTCATACAGCCACATAGTTGTTTCTTCTCTGTCTGTCGGACAAGCACCGTTCTGGAAGGATACGTGTTGTACTCACAATTTTTACAGATTGGTCCTAGTAGAACACGTCGAAAACAACAGCTGCAATGTCAGCCTTTTGTCTGTCCTTGTAAAGCTCAAAATAAAAATAAATGAAATTAACAGAAATTAATTTAATATTCGGAAATAATACACATTTTACTATTAACATAATGGAATAATAGATGCTTATGTGGGACAGTTTTACCACAGTGTCCCCTAAAGAAAGACGCTATTGTTTTGAGTTATTATTGCCACTTCGCCTAATTTCAGATTTATTTATATGCTCACTTCATTTTTCTAACATCTAACTTGGGCTACTAGGGTACTCACCTGCTGAGGTTAAAGGTTTAGTCCACCTCCCATCACTCTTAATGTGACCCCAAGTTTGCATACCCTTCTGTATCTCTTATGTCACTTATAACACTGATCTGTGTGGTGTGAGAACATCAGGTCTAGCTGTTTTCTTTATGTCTGTATCTGACCCTCCTTTGCTTCCACCCCCACCCCCCAATGCTACACTGTCACTTGTCACCTAACTGTGCTCTTATCTTCTAAAAATAGCATGGTCCAATCGCTCACACACATTAGTTTTTCATGTGCTGAATTCCTAATGTGACAACTCAAACTTGCACCTTCAAAGTGAGATGAAACAAAATAAATAGTGAATGAGGTTAGGGGTTTGTAGAGAGTTGTAGAGCTTTTGATTCAGTCCTTTGTTAATATTTTTGTATGGAAAACTTTGTCTATGTCTCCATCTCTATTTGTTGCAAAAAATTCCAAGTCACTTTACAGACTTAACTTTACGGTACATGGATTGAAGTCAAATGTAACATGGCTGCAGGAGGCGCAATGATATTGTGCAGTGCCCGAAAATAGTCCCCTGCTATTAAAAGATACTAAGGGGCGTGCACACCAACGCTTTTACGGCCGCGATCGACGCATATTTTCAATTGTTTCCAATGGAAGCTCAGCGTTTTTCAAATAAGCCAGCAACTAGCAGTTTTCTTCCACGCTGAAAACCGGTCTCTGCGGTTTTTCCACGCTCAGCGCTGAGCATCAAGAGTTGAAAAATATTCAATTTTGGGTGAAAAGCTCCGCTCATCAATGTCAGTTCTCTTATGTTTGTCCAATCACAGTGGAGGAGGGGCGGGACATTACCACAGCAACCAACAGGCTCACAGCTGAAGTATCAGAGCTACCAAAGCTCTCAGCTGAAGAAAGCTGGACCTCAGCTGAAAAACAGCTGGCATTCGGCGTCCTCCAGGCATTTTCAGCCACGTTTAAAAGTTTTGGTGTGCACAACCCCTAAGGGGACTACTATCGGCTGCTGCGTAATATCATTGCACCTCCTGCAGCCATGTTACAGCAGCAAAGTCATTGATTATTACGCCAGAATGAGAGTATAGTTCCTAGCCATATCGGCCTAAAAAATCGCAACTTTTAATTTTCCTTCGGTCTTAGTATACGCTAAAGAGTCAAGTTTTAAATTGGAAAAATATTAAAACTCTTTGATTATTTTTGAGCGTGATGGTAATGGTCTAATCAGATTCAATGAATTATTCTATGCTAAAATGGGAGCGCCAGACCCGGAGATCAGCTGAATGGATTCCAAAACGGTAAGAATCAAATATTAAACTCTAGGGGAGCTGGAAAATTAGCATATTTTCAAAAAAGTAGAGTGTGCCTTTAACGAAATTCGCTTGTTAAAGTCATCATGAAAAAAATTAAAAACTTGTTTTGGAATATTGTGGTATTTTTTTACAAATTACTTATCAGTGAGCTTCACAGAGATGGGACCCAGAAGTCACACATGTGCAAGTCTCAAGTCTCAACCTTCAAGTCTCAAGTAAGTCCCAAGTATTTTTTTCTTGGGCAAGTCAAGTCAAGTCACAGGCTATGTCAAGTCAAGTCCTGTAGTTGGTAAAGTCAAGTCCAAGTCAAGTTACCTTATTATTGTAATTTTTCCTGCAGAATCTGATCTTAATAAAGTATAAAGACAAGATATACAGTAAGTAACTATCAGTAAAGTACAATAATTTGGATTTGCATTGTAAATACTCATGTTCAGTAAAATACATCATGGAATCAAACAAAATTGTAACTTCATAAATTATTTATTTTTCACTTGCCCAGAGAATTTTTGGGTGTTTGTGTTTCAGCTCCTACCTTTACAATGGGTTTAATGGTGCACTGGAACGGTCCTTCCTGGAGTGCATTGAACTTTCGTTTGCGGGGACGTGGGGCTCGCCGAGTGGTCGGGGGTGTTCACTGGTGTGCTCACACGGGAATCGCTGCAAAAGACGCATTCCAACAGGTTTTATCGTAGTTTTTGTCCAACTCCATTGACTTGTATTAGTTGTGCTGTGAGGTACGGGATTACTCCGTGCCGGGAACTTTGTTGGTATTCTTGCAATTTGCAAAGGCGGATTAGCGCCACCAACTGGGCTGGAGTGTCTATTATTCAAGCTCTAAGTGGAAGAATGTACGGGTGTGAGGCGTTTGGGAAAAATAGGTCCACAAGTTAACAAGGAATGCTAAAACAGCTGTTGGAAAGCATCTTTTAACACGATTTTTGTGTGAGCATATCATTGAACGCCCCTGACCGCTCGATGGGTTTCACGTCTTTGTAAACGAAAGTTTAATGCATTTTAGAAAGGATTGTTCCAGTGCACCATTAAACCCATTGTAAAAGGGAGGAGCTGAAACACAAACACCCAAAAATTCTCGGGGCAGCCGCAAATGTCGAAATTTCAGTCAAAACCGTTCTATTTCATCATAAACAATCTGAAAACAGGGCTTGAAGTGTAAAATACCGAACTTGTCCTTTAAACTGTGTTAAATTTCTCCTCTCTCTCTCTCTTGAGCGAGTATTTTTTGTGCCAAATGCACTTCAGCAGGGTTCGTACAAGTTTTGTAAAGTTTTTTTTTTCCGATTATGGGTCCAGCTGACGTTTCAGGGGTTTCTATACGTATCACTTCTTTTTATGGGCACTTCCCCCGGAAAACCCTGCCCACCCGTCAATCAGCGGGATAGCTAAAACTTAGAAACATCACATCACTCGACACAGCTTTGTTTAATTTCAAAACTCAAAAAGTGTGTTTTTGGATATAAGGAGAAGAAAGCCAGCTTTATGAAAACAATGGATATAGTTTATTTTCCGGAGTAGCAGTGGAGTTTTGCTGTGTTTGATGCGCTGGATTTCATTGAAAAGTCCCAGCCGGGTCATGTGTTGCATGCGTTAAGTAAGACTTCTGTCTTATGTTGGAAATAGGCGCGTGCATATTATATAAACGACACAACATGTAGTGAATCATAAGTTAAACAGTGTTGTATAGTGTTGTATGACTCGTACTCGCTCCTCCCGCGGTAGTAACTCCTCCTCCTTCATTTTTTCGTACGTTATCGGAAAGATTCCGTAAAGCTAATCTTTCTTTTTTAAATCTGGTTAAACTTTAGATTCTTCTGAGATATAAAGGGATGTAATACTACTCTATAGGTACTCCAGATTAACATCAGAAATGCAGAAACGGTGTGTGTTATGTGAGCTTTAAGCTACCAAAAAACAATACTAATATTGACTCACACTGTGCTTTAAAACTATGGAAAAAACCCTCTAACCTATATCTCTATACTAAATCCCAGATGACCAGACAACAGTAAAAAAGTGAAGTCGGGGATGTCGTGAGCCTGGAGAATGTGTAGCGTACTCCGTGAGTTTATAAAAGCTTATCTTAAATGCATAAAATGAGTAAACGGTGCTCATAAACAGCTGTTGAGATTGTAGTTTCACTTTAAATGAGTAGAGACTTGGATGCGGAAACGATACACCTTATTTCATACCTTACAAGCGGATAAACACAAAAAGTAGTTTTACACTGCAAGAGTGTTTGTACATTGAAAACCTCTTCCTATAGGTGGCCTCACTTTTCTCTAGGTTAGAGCGCTCAAAGGAACTACTTTAATAATGTAAGCCACATAGAGAAAGATCATGAAGAGTCCAAAAGGACATTGTGCGTGTGAGTGAGAAAGTGAGAGTGTCGGCAGTTGGAAGTGACCCCTGTAATGCAGGCGACGTCTTCCATCAGCAGCGGGGTGCATGAGAGCAAAGGTTAATTGATAGTGCGGTCCTTCTCCTGACAGCCTACTTAAAATCTGCCCTGTGAGAGGCATTGAAAGTGTAAGAAGGAAGAAACTATGCCAAAATTTACACACACGCACACAGAAAGACCAGGAGCCATGAATCGTGTCTGTTTTACATTTTTCAAAGACTCTCTGGGAAACAGTGATCAGTTTCTCCCCTATGTCAAAGCGGCAAAGCATATCCTGAAGTCAAGTGCACACCTGTGTGTCCCGCTGAGAGGCACTGATGAAATTTAGAGCGGATGTCAAACATTCTGAGATGAGCAACCAGTGGCCTTCTAGCACTAATAACTGTTTAATGTTTAGATGAAATGCACACCCCTCCCGTACGCTGCACAAGTGGCTCTTTGTACTTCTGTACTTGACGGTTGACTCTGGCCGGGGATGTGGCCATTTTTATATATTTATATAATAATTTTATTTTCTTCCTGGGTCAGCACAATTTGTGTCTTAAGGAAAGAGACATTAGTGATGATGAATGTGGTTTTTGTTCCATTAATCACTTGGTTGAAAGGAGTGTGGAGAGAGAGAGAGAGAGAGATTGTCTTTGTTTGCTGTCCAACAAATGATTTATGTTCTTGAGTATTAAACACCACCTGAAAAAGAGCTCCAATCAAACTGACAAAATGAAATACATAACAATATTTAAGTTCTGTGCAAAAAAAGGTGGGTGGAAGTCATATTTAAATAGGTTTATACTCAGACTTATATTACTTAGACAACCTTTGTTGTTAGACCAATCTGTGACCAATTGGTAAACCTTCTGGCTTTAAAGCTCACATAACACACCCTGTTCTGATTATATTACTTTATGTTAATCTTGAATTCCTATAGAGTAGTATTACATTCTTCATATATCCAAAGAGTCTTTAATTTGATAAGATTTATAAAAGACAGATCAGCTGTAACAATTCTTTTCGAATGATCCTGAGCTCCTGGAGGCGTACAGCGGGCGGAGCGAGTCACAAGCAAACAACACACATAAACGGTATCCCACTATCTATGGATAACTTATGATTCACTACATGTTCATGTCGTTTACATTATATGCACTTTTGTGCAGATTTCCAACAAAACACAGATATTTGATGTGACCAATGACCCGGTTGGGATCGATCCATTTCAACAAAACCCAGCGTTAAAGAAACAGACAAGCATAACTCCATTGCTACCCCAGATAAACAAACTATATCCATTGTTTCCATAATGCGGGGTTCTTTGGGAAGCTGAACAAGCTTTAATTTCCCTCACAAATAACAACACACTTCTTTGGTAACGTTCATTTCATGCTCTTGGTTGGTGTGTACATGCGCTATTCCAGTTAAAGTGCCCATATAAGGACTTTCACTGTACTTCCTTCACTGAAATTGCTCATAAAAGAAATAGAGCAGGATTGTTACGTCTGAACGTCCTACTGCTTTTTTGACACTTTGCCTATGTTTAGCATGAGGAATCCAACTCTTTCCCCACCATTTTTTTTTTTTTTTTTTAAAGTTGCCAGTCAGGGACAGCATTTTTTATAATTTTCACAAAAGATGAATGAGTTTTTTTTATTTGCTCTCAAATACTGGGGTAGGTTTCTTTAAAAATACCAAATTTCGAGCAAAAAGCTGAGATAATTGCATTTTTGTAAAGGACTTTTGTTAGAGATCAGATTCAGAGTCGATGATCAAAACAAAGTTTTAGGGCTCTATCATGCTCGGCGAACACAAACCATTTTTCCTGTCGTTAAATTAGCAAAAATGCCATCGGACATGCCCGTTTAGACCGTGCGCTGTGCAATTTAGACAATGCGCTTAGATCGTTAAAATAGAGCCCTAAACGTTTTAACTGAGTAAATGCTTTAGTGTTTTTAAGTTGGGTAAGAGCGCCACCTAGTGGATAATAGCAGAAATAAAGATTGCCGTAAAAACGCAGGGAAGTTTTCCTTTTAATTGAAGAGATAATTTGTCAATGGCGGGGAAAGAGTTAACAGTGTTAATAAGTCATAATGAATGAAATACCCCCCCCCCCCTTAAAGTGATATAACATTTGTGGTATAATGTTGTATTATGATTAAGTTAACTTGATGGTGTAAAATTAATTTAAGCTCAAAATACAAGGCAAGTTTACTATATTAACCATACAATAAAAACATACCATAGGTCTGTGAATAAAAGTGTCAGGAAACTTTCCATAAATAGTAAATGGGATTCTCAAAATGTCTGTTCCGCTTTTGTACCATTATAGATAAGCATATGCTCCACCGTTTCTCCTTTAGATGTTGTTATATGTAGGTAAGAAAAAGGATTAGCCAGGCTTTATCAACCCAGAAGGGATATCCTCTCCATCTTTTACAGATTTCACGTTATTTATCTGTGCTCTGAAGCGACTGCTTATCTAAATGTGTGAACTGTGAATTTTTATATATCCATTTCTAGGCTAATAAGGTGGTTTTACAGCATTGCTGTGATAAGATGTTTATTTCAACTGCATCTGAACCCGTGATGCAAGCTAGAAATAGGAGTTCTTTGTTTTGGCTCGCCCGTTGGAAATCGCAGCATCGTATTGTGTTGGACAAGTAACAATAGAATGATTGGAAAGATCTGTTCTTTCTCTTTTTATATGAATATTAATACAAGCATTATAGCTATTCCTCCAGAGGAGGATTCATTTGAATTCATTTAGCTTTTATTATCAGGTCATCAGGCGTAGTTGCTTCGGAGAAAGCGGGGGAGAGAATGCAATCATATCAGACTGTTAATTGAAGTGGCTGTATGTGAGGGTCTTTTATCATGTACATCATTCTAATCTAACAGTGTTTTAGTCAAGGAAAGTCATGAGAATGAAAGCAATCACGTATTTGATTGTTTTGAAAATATTTAACACTGCCGCCTATAATCAGTCATAATAAATGGATAGTCCAAAATAGAAAACTCAAATTCCCAAATTCATTTTTTTTAATTGTGATGTTTTGGGTTTTCTTGGTTACAGTGGGAGTGGATGGTCATGTTGTTTATAGTGAAACCCATAGTAAACCATAAAACTTTTTTTATCTGCGTTTAAGTTTTAAAGAACAAAAAATAAGGCTTTGTCCACACGAAGCCGGTGCATTCCCTTTCCGATCATTTTTTCCTTGTTCTAAAAAAATAATCCGTAAACACGAAACCACTGAAACCGACTGAAAGCGGTGTAGTATATATGCTGGACCAGTATGGGGCGCTGTAATTCTGCCACAAATATACACTATACACGAAGAAGAAGACTTTGAGCATGCGCATAACCAACGTATGATGTTGTCCATTATCGCTTGTTGCTCACCACAATTGCATAGAAGCAATAGATTTTGCTGTAATAAAGCTAGTGCGCTTTAGTAGCTTTTGTAGCACGAACACAATCACGTAGTCCGCCGTTATTGTTGTTGCTGTTACGTGTGACGCTTCCGACATGTGATGTGATAATGTTTTCGCTTCACAAAATATACGGATTGGCTGTACACACGAAACCGCAAGGGTGTCGATTTCAGATTTATCCACTTTAGGACCCGGTTTCAAAAAATAGCGGTTTTACTCTCTCAAAACGCCGGATCCGTGTGGACGAAACGGCAATACGATAACAAATTTATACATATACAGTGATATGCGTCTCCGTGTGGACAGCCCCTAAAACATTGGTGATCAACCGGCACAAGTGTGTTTAAATAATGAAGTTTTCATTTTTGAGTGAACAATACCTTTAAAGGCCGAAGTGTGGTCCATGTTTTACATGTATGCGAGGTTCCGCGTAAAGTGCGCATGCCGAAATTTTTGTCATTAGAACAGTGCACAAGTACTGTATGTGCACGCCGGATTTTTGAAACGGCGCATACATTGTACATTTAGGTCGCGCGTGCGCATACAGAAAAAAGGAAGAATGTAGCCTAGGAAAAGCATTGGATTTTATCGCAATTTAGAGCTGCACGATTCTGTATAAAATGAGAATCACGATTCTTTTGCTTAAAATAAATATCACGATTCTAAAGAACTTTGTTCATTTTAAAGACGTACAGCCCCTGAACATTAGTTTAACATTAGTTTTACAGGTGCAAAGAATTAAGCTTCTGAAAGTTTCAGATAAGTGTATACAATCTTTAAATTCAGTTAAAGGCGCAGTGTGTGATTTTTAGAAGAATCTTTTTACAGAAATGCAAAATATTATACAAAACTATAAGATCAGGGGTGTATTAAGACCATTCATAATGAACTGTTATGTTTTTATTACCTTAGAATGAGATGTTTATAAGGTTCCCCTTACATGGAAGTTGCCATTTTGTGCCGCCATGCTTCTACAGAAGCCCTTAACGGACAAACTTTTTTACTAAGTTGTCTCCGATGATGACATGTTTGTCCGGTGGCGGCTAACGTAGCTTCTGTATGTGTTTCAAAAGCGAGGGGTGAGCAGTGGACTGAGCCGTTGCTTGCAATGCACAACCTCACCACTAGATGCCCAAAACATTTAAACACTGCACCTTTAATGTTAATTGTAGAGTGATTATGTATTCATTTTATTTAAAGAAAAAAAATTAAATATACATTTTAAGTAGCCTAAAAAAAACAATTTGGTGCAAATTGCTGCCACATGGATTGACATTACTTTATGGTAATGAGCTATGGCGTGGTTCGGCGGCAACCAATCACAAGGCGGAAACATTAGGCGGCAAACAATCGGAAGACGGAAATTTCCACATGAGAGGATTCCAGTGAATGCATTCGAGCGTCAGAGCGTTTTTTGACACTCTCGCCGTTGGCGTGAACGTCCATTGGGTGAATAAATCTACATGCACGCTTAATCTTCATGACCCACCAGATCACTTGGGCCAAATACAGGAAAACGTAATGTAAGTCATCAATTGGTCAAGTGCAAAGATAGCAAGTGTGGTTTGATTTGGCCGCAGCCAGTGTTTCCCCCGGTGCTAAAAACCATTTCGGAAGGGATAAGATCCGGAATAACTTCTCGGCAAAAGCATCCGCTGTACCAGTGGAGAGAACACAAGCACATCTGGCTTGCACAATAATAAGTGTGACATCAAGACGCCATCACGGCCGCTGTGATTGCGTGTTGTCGAGAAAACTGACGAGACTGCGTCTTTCCTCTTTAAAAATATAATTACCTGAATCGTCGAAATGCTGGATTAGGAGCGTTTGAGGGGTCGAATTGAGATCACGATCTTTTAACGATTAATCGTGCAGCTCTAATGCACATGCGTCAAACGTCTGTTCGTGTACACATAAAAAACATTCTTCTTAAAAAACAAACTTTCTGGTATGTAGCTTACATGCAGTTGCTGAACTGAATTGTACAGTAAGTACAGAAATTTTATCAATATATCTGACTCAGAGAGTCTTAGAGAAATTAGTAATCTGAAGGAGAGAAATTAATAACATAGATCTCAACATCCTCTGGCTCTTATCTTAATTATAAGGAAGATGATCTGCGCAGTTAAAGTGAATGGTGGAGTCTCTGCTGATAAACTGTAGTGCCATTTGTCTAACCGCGCCCCTCCGCTCGTGTGTCCCAGGATAGGAGGTGTGAGCGAGTGGGCTGTCTGATGGCAAACAGGTGGGGCTGTGAAGGAGAGTTTTCTTTTTAATTGCATCCCTCTGTTTTCCGCTGCTCTGTTGATAAATCTGTCTTTCTACTCCGAGGGAGTTCTCGCATTTTACGTGTGGGCACTTGCCTTTGCATGCACCTGCGTGCGTCTTTGCGTGTGGACGAGCGTAGCTGGAGTGCGATGGAAATGCGTTCATATTGTTGCGTCTCAGAGTGTGTTCTGTTTACACGGGAGATGTTTTAGGCTCTGCATGAGATGATGCTGTTTTATCGGCACAAGGAGGGCTGGTGTGAACGCACGGTATCCCTTACTTCTCTTTTCTTTATACGGCCATCATTCGTCTTCCTGCGACTCCGTATTAATCAAGGTACTAGAGGGACAGCGTGTGACAAAGCAATCTCCATTGTGCCAGTACTGTCATCATTCATCAGGCTTTAACACAAACACACACACACACACACACACAGCACATACAGCACACACACACACACTAAAGATTCAACTAAAACATGATAATTGTTTTCTTTTTCTCTTGAGGTAGGTTTTTGTCAAACTTAGCTGACTTCTGGTGGCAATTATATGAAAAAATACACATAAATATCCCATGTGTGCATTCACACATAACTTACCTCCTCTATTCAAACCCATCATTTCCTCTTTATAATGCGCTTTGAATAATCTCTTTTAAATGACACCATCATTATACCAGCGTATTTTCCTCACTGCTAAAGATATCAATTAGTTAATGAGAGCTCCGTAGCAGGTCTGCTGTATTGCAAGCATGGTTTGGTAGTAAAGATAAAGGAGAACAAAGAGAGCTTAGATGAATGAGGTGTCCTTCGGGGAGGTGATTCGAAAAGTAAGGAGTAGAGGTGCAGTGGCTCACTTTGTGACAAAGGGAGCAGAACGGCAATGAGGGAAGTGACAAAAGAGCAGGGAAGCAAGTTAAGCGCTGGAGAGAGAAGAGTGAACCGAGACACCGATTTGTGTCGCTCACCACCAGCTCAAGAGAAGACATGCTAATGCATACACGATAAACACACTACTTCTCTTGTGAGCTGCCTTTAAACAAAGATTGCTGTTAACATCACCTGCACTGCAGAGATTGTGTTTCGTGCATAGCATCTCAAACGTGATGTCTAATTTAGTGCGATTTTCCAGTCCATTTCCAAGCACAAGATGCTTCTAAATGTAACTAATCCTTTTCTTACCAATGGGGAAATAGTACCTTTCTCTTGTGAATGGCTTTTACTCATAAACAACAGTTTTTACTACTGATTCTTCTGGAGGATATTATGGGTAATAATGTCATGGTTCTTTTAATACGATAACATACTAGTATAAGAAACAATACAAAGATTTGACATCTACACATCATAATAATTATTAAAAAATCTCTATTTTGGTTTTATCTGACCATAGAACCTGATCCCATTTGAAGTTCCTTTAGTCTGGCATACTGAAGACGCTTGAGTTTGTTTCTGGCTTTTTTATTGAAACCCTTCCAAACAATTTGCGATGGTGTAGGTGACGTCCGATTGTAGTTTTGGAGACGTACTGATTCCAAGACCCAGCTAACTTCTGCAGGTCTCTAGCATTGATTTTTGCTGATTTATTGGCCCCTCAAACCATACTCCTTAAAGTACGTTGGGACAAGACACGTCTTTTTTAGGCTGATTCATAACATTTTCAGCTGACTGGATTTTGTAAATTATTGCTCTGATGGTGGAAATTGGCATTTTTAGTGTTTTTGCTAATTTCTTATAGCCACTTCCCATTTTGTGAAACTCAACCCTTTGCCACACATCACAACTATTGTAGCGGTAAACAACTTCTAAATTTTTGATTTTGTTCCTTGTTTCTTAACCACTATGAAAGGTGACGATGCAGGTTTTTTAATGCGTACAAAGTAGCATGAATTGATCCAAATAGGCTTGTTGATGTTTCTGATGCATTTAAAGAGCACCGATGGTCCGATTCACGATTTAACATTACCTTTGGTGTGTAAGTGTGTATTAGTACATGTTAACGATATGCGAAAAGTATATACCCCAAATTATTACACGTCTCTCTGGAATGCTTGATTCTGATTGGTCAGTTGAGACATTTGCAGGTTCGTTCTTTTCAAATAATAACCGCTCCAAAGTAATAACGCATAGCCGGACTACTTGTATGTTTTAAATCCCTCCGCGTCAACAAAGATTACTGTTTGGCGCCACCTTGTGACAAACACTGGACAACCACAATTAAGAATGGAACATTTTGACATTAATTTTAACATGCACGGAAAAAACAAAACATTTAAACAGTGGATAGAAGAACGAACAACGACAAGACACAGAGAGCTTACTGAGACTGAACTTGATAAAATAGAGCATGACAGCTACGAAGCCAACACCAAAAAAAAAATACAGAATGGGCATTAAAAGACTGGCTAAAAGAGAAAAAAATGGAGACAGACAAGTATGAAGCAGAGGATCTTAATAAGGTATTGCGATCATTTTATGCATCTGTGCAAAGTTTCGCGGAAGGATAAAAATGTTAATTTAAAACAAATATGCCAATATAATGTTTCAAATTCATATTCATGTCCAGTTTTTTTTCTTATGTGGCAAGTAGCCGTGTAATAAGCGGGATAATGTAGAGGCAGCCGGTAGTTATTGGGAAATAAGCCCCTTCAGTGTGATACAAGACCCTCCGCTTCGCGTCGGGTCCTGATCACACTGTCGGGGCTTATTTCCCAATAACTACCGGTTGCCTCTACATTATCCCTTATGTAAACGATGACGCGAGTTATCGCCTCCAACGTAAATCTCTTTTCTTGGACTACAACAAACACACAAATTGTAGGCAACAGTTTACTTCCTGGGATTGGTGATGTAGAGAAGACCAACATTATCATAAATCCTTTGCTTCGGACTCAGCCTGTAATGGCACTTTTCCATTGCATAGTTCCCCACGGTTTAGGTCGGGTCAGCTCACCTCACTTTGGCTTGGTTAGCTTTTCCATCGAGTTTAGTAACACTTCGGAGTGGGAGGGATTATTGGTGTGTCATTATATTTGCGCTGCCTACTGCTGTGACATCATACAAGTGCAGAGCGTTGTTGGAATGCTTCACATTCCTATACATTAATTTATTTCTCAGTCCGGCACAAAATTTTAATTTACCACCACAATCGCGTTTCTCACATGACAGTTTCAGTCGGCGCGCTCCGCTAAGCCTCATTTAAGCATATGGACGTGCGCGTCGCAAATGTGCCGCCACAAACTTCAAGTCTGGAAAAAAAACTGATATGGTCTTCCTGATTGTCAACCGGTAGATGTTTTTCATCGCTAAAAGGGAGATTAGGAACTGACAGCATGCTGAACCGACCCAAACCATGTGGTACTATGCAAATAGATAAGCGCCATAAGTTAACTCCTGTTAGCATTGCATTGTAACCAAATCTTTCAAACATGGTAAGGAGCATCACATTTCCATCCAGAACAAGCTATTTTGTGTTTTTTTTACATTTTGTGTACATATTTCTTATATATTGTCTTTATGTGGTCATTTACTTAAACAACAAAGATGGTGGTGGAATAAGACTTTTATCCATGTTATTCACCATGTTATATGTTTTTTTTATTTACTTTTACATTTATGCGTTTGACTTCAATCTACACATTTTTGGGTTCGAACACATGACCTTTCTGAAGCTAACACAATGCTCTTCCATTTATTTTACAGGAAGGTTTACTAATACACAGTGTATATATTAAGCTGTCATTTATAAAAAAAAAACTTGCATACACAAATAGGGCTTATTAAGCAATTGTTGCCTCTCACAAGGTGACATCACGTCAACATTGCGGAGGTATTTTAATTGCTGCAGCAGAACAGCATTTATAGTACAGTAATGCAGGATAATTGCAGGAGTCTTTGTCATCATGTAACCACTGTATGATGAAAAGGAAAGTTAAAATGGAGGCACAGAACATGTAAGACGTTTATGTCATATTAGCTTTGTGAGGTTTGAAGGGTTGTGTAAAGAGGTTGTCAAGACACTAAGCGAGTAATTATGTGAGTGGTGGTGTAGAGACCAGATTCCTTGTGTGGATAATATAGTAAGATGTTCCCAAGTCAGAGGATAAAAGTGCACTGTTTTCTATCAATAGAATGTACAGTAAGTCATCAAAATACTGTAAAATTACTTACTCTACATGGATATGTTTAATTTTTTCATTAATTTTAAGATGCATACGTTTGCTCACAGATAAAATTAAAATTATAAAAATAGCTTAAAATACAACATTTTGAGATGTATGCTGCACTGTAAAACAAATGTAGCATTTAAGTCAAATACATATATTTTTATGTTACATTAACTTAACAAATTAAGTTTCAACAGTTTCAACTTGTTTTTATAAGTTATGTAAAATGATCACAAGAAAAAACTTAAAATAGGTTGAATTGACTTGCAAAACCAATATGTTTTAATTTCATGCTGCATTTTTTTACAGTATGGGCAACAGCCTGAATACTACTAATGCTAGGACCCAAAGGTGCGAACTTTTGCAAAGTAATTTGGTCTAAAAAATTTTAATCAATACATGATCTAAATGTTACAAATAAATCACTACAAATACATAGATGTTAAGACTGTTCTCACGGAAAATCGTGTTATAGTCATGCAAAATTATATTAATTTATTTGTGTCCATGGCACGAAATTTAGCTTTTTTCTTTTTTGTCTTTTTCGTGTCACTTGCACAAATTTCTATAAATAGTTTTTCATGTCCGTTGCACAACGTTCTTTTTCGTTTCATTTTATGTATTGGTGTCTCATTGTTTTTTTCTATTTTCTTACCATTGTCGCTTTGGGGTTTGGGTTAGAATCACTTTCTGTTACATTTTTAGATATCCTAACCCAAACCCCAAATCTAAGCCCAACTCCAGGCGAGAATAGTTTTAAAAGCGGAAGAAAAACATGTCGAAACAAATACATAAAAGTACATCCAAACCCCAAATCTAACCCAACCCCAAGCGACAATGATTTAAGAATAGTAAATTAAAAAGAAAACAATACATAAAGTGACACGAAAAGAAAGTTGTGCCACGGACACGAAAAACTATTTATAGACATTCGTGCTCAAGGCACGAAAAAAGCTGAATTTCGTGCCATGGACACAAATAAATTAATTACATTTTCGTGACTATAACACGACTTTCTGTGAGATCATGTTGAGATGTTGTATTTGAATGTTTTCTTAAACACATAAACCCTACAGCGTGACATCATATTCTGTTTTCTTTATTTATTGCAGTGTCCGAAATAATTCAGCGTGCAGTGTGACCGCATCTTGACACTAATATTTAATTTTTAGGGAGACTTGCCTCAGTCATTGATGACATTACTGTGCATTAAATGATGATGGCTTGAGATACATTACGAGAGTGAGATACGATAAGTTTAACAGCCCTTAAAGGGCAGATGGTATGCTGTATTAGTTTTATTTTCAACTATCATTACCTCCACCATCTCATCAACTCCACACACAAACAGAAAGAAAAGCGCATGTGTCCGGTGTGGCCTGAACACAGAGGATTGCCTGCTGTGCCCTTTAAGTATAATCAATTACAACATTGTGTGCATGTATGGCACTGCGGGAAAACCGGGGTCCTGCTTTAACCCTGTTTCGAAAAACTGCTTTGTCGACCTATTTATTTAATTACAATTGATTTTCAGTTTTTACTCGGAGCTGAATGGTTTGTTTTTTGTTGTTGCTGTTGTAGTTTTGCCACCCAGTTGTTATTACAGCCTATTGTGTACCCTCAAGGCACAAAAAGAATCACATTACAGCAGAATCTCACTGTGCTGGGTGATGCACTCTTTTGAATGGATAGTTTTTCCATTTCTTATTTTTAACCATTACAGAAACTCACTTAAATGGTAAGACACAGTAAGTAAGTACTGTTCTTTTAGTACATAGCAGCTGGTGGATTATACTTACTGAAATCCTCCTTTTCAGTAATGCAGTATGTTCCATCTGTGTTGGGTAGTGACAGTTGGGGAGATAAAATCACAGTGTCTAAAAATATGGCTGTTTGGGTAGTCTGATTCATTTTTGGCAAATTAAATAGTATGGACAGTTCATTTCAATGAGTCATCTCTAAGTTGTGATCTCATCAGTCGGGTGGCATTTTATGATTTGGTTTTATTACATTTTTGCGGTATTAGTTTCATTTGGTATGTACACTGGGCTCTGAAGATAAAGGTACATGCAAAATTAAGAAACATTATTATATAAAATTACGTGGACATATTTCTGATGCTGTACGTTTTTTAGGTCTTAAACAAAATTCTATCATTTGTGACGTCATTTACAAAGTATAACAAATTTTTTACAGAATTTGTTTGTATAGTTTGTTTGCTTCTTTGACACACACATGATGCTCCTTGGAACGTTTTCAGATCAAGCTGGGGTTACATGGATCATTAGGATTTGCACAAACTCTCTGCCAGCTTAAGGTAGCGTGCACACCAAAGTTTTTACGCCACTGGCCGGCGTATGTTTTCAATTGTTTCCAATGGAAGCGTGCCGTTTTTCAAAAAAAAAAAAAAGTGGGTGAAAAGCTCAGCCTGGCGTTTTTAGCTGTGTTTAAAAGCTTTGGTGTGCACACCTCCTTAGTGCATGTTGTCATTAAAAAAAAATGTATTTCATCTAAAAAAAATTTACTCAACACAAAGAACATACAAATTAGTACAGTAAGTTTAAATATGGCAGCACATCAATATCGTCGAATCACATTGTATCACATTTTTGAGGAAAACATTGCAGGATTTTTCTCATTTTAATGGACTTTAATAGACACCAACAATTAATACTTAACTCAACACTTAACAGTTATTTTCAACGGAGTTTCAAAGGACTATAAACAATCCCAAACGAGGCATAAGGGTCTTATCTAGCAAAACGATTGTCATTTTACAAATATACACTTTTAAACCACAATTTCTCGTCTAGATCCAGTCCTGAAAGCGTCAGCGTGACCTCACGCAATACGTCATGACGTCAAGAGGTCACAGAGGACGAACCCATACTACGCCCCAGTTTTTACAAGTGTGTTGAAAGAGGACCATTCCGACGTTGTTGTATGTGAAATGATACTATTTAATGTCTTTGTGTCAGTTTATTGTTTGAAATGGTCCGCAAATGTGCGTTTTATATATGTAACACGTGAACTCCCTACGTCACTATGCATTTACGCGAGGTCGCGCTGGACCGGATCTAGATGAGAAATTGTGGTTTAAAGTGTATATTTGTTATTTTTATTGTAGTCCTTTGAAACTCTGTTGAAAAAAACTGTTAAGTGTTGAGTTAAGTATTAATTGTTGGTGTCTATTAAAGTCCATTAAAATTTCTTAATAATTTCTTCTCGACTGAACAAAGAAAGACATCAACATTTTGGATGACATGGTGGTGAGTAAATTATCTGGATTTTTCTTTTAAGAAAACGGACTAATCCTTTAAGCTAGAATGATCTTCTAATATTTAATACACAGCGTTTACGCTGCTGTTACTTTAAAGAAATGCACGCCAGGCATACCTAACAAGACGAGCTTTTGTGCACATATTTGCCAAAAAGTTTGTTAGTTAGGAACTTCTAGCACATGTATCAGCTCTCAGTCAAAAAATTACGCTGCTGTCTTGTCATTTTGAGGTCGGAGAGCCCCAGGATCTTTTCTTTTGAGATGTTCATGCAAAGATGTTTTGATGCTATGGTATGTCATTTCAGTTTTATACGGTGTGCAGAGCACCATTTGATTTGGTCTCTGCTTAAAGTGTTCACACTTTAAATTGCGTTCTGGCTGTTTGGTATAACGCCTGATTGTCAGTATCACCCGGAGCTGAAGCCGACATTGTTTTAAAATGTAAACAGTGCGACACGTTCCAGCCCTAGATGAAACACTCATGTGACAGCTATACTGAAAGACAATTTGTGAGGTAAAAATAAAAATTTGCAAAACAGTTTTGATATAATTATGGCTGGCATACACACTACTCCGTAGTTTTTAACCCTTGCAAACAGAGAATTTTGTAAACACTGCAATCCGCTGTATTAATTTCTCTCCAAACAAAACAATAGACCATCATCTAAGTCATTTTCTTTCTTGATGTTTTATTACCCACTATTGCTATGGCTGCAACATTTATTGGTGACATTCGAATATACACAACAACAGTTTGTTGAGGTTAAAAAAGCCACAGTGCAATCAAAACTGTTAGCATAATAATTTCTCTATGGAGAAAGAAAGATGTACTGGAATATAATGACAGGCTTGCTGGGGCCTTGCCTCACAGCTTGCTGTTTACTCCCTACTATTACACATCTGCTGCGCACTGATCAGGACAAACACACACGTACCGCTTTCTCAGTGGACCCCAGTGTCATCCACATGACATCCATGTGGACTTTAAGTACGCATCTTTGCATCTATTTTCTCATTCACCTCTCTCTCAATTATTCTAATATGCTGACCTGCTCACAGAGCCAGCTGTGCCGTTTTATCCATTTGGTTTGTTGGACGGCGTGGGGGATAACTTCACATAATAGATAGCGGGCAACCAATGGGTTACCTAGCACAGGTGTGTATGATAAGGTATTGTAAATCATGTGGGGAAATGCCGTTTGTCAGCGTGTACTTGAAGCCCCCTAAGCAGATGCAATCTGTGAAGTACAGCTGGAGATGAGGTAGGGGGTCAGATACGACATTGAAGATTCATACACACCTCAGTCACTCTCACTCCCTTTCTCTCTCTGGGTCAAAGGATATGATGGGGGTCACTAGTGATCTGACTAGTCTCTGTCTGTAGTATGCATAGGGATGAGTTGATTAGATTACAAGTGGACAATGCTAAATACAGGTGTGATACGTTTTGAGCTCGTCCACTTTCGACCACATTCAGAGGTAATCGAAAACGCATTGACCAGATTGATTTTGTGGTATAGACGCTCATGTGGTCAAATGCGTTCGAGCAGCCACAAAGGCCGCCTACTTTCCGTCTATTTATCTAATGTGATGTACCGAGCACAATATTTTTACATCGGACCTGACTTCCAGCGCGAACCCACAGTGTAAAACTAAATCGGTTACTCCTCTTTTATTTTGCTTCGTTTTGCGAGTGTGTGAAAGTTGCACGAGCTTATTGTATCAATTGCTTTTAAATGTCTAAGAAAGCCTTTGTACAATGAGTGGACACTTTATTCATGAGTATGCACTCATGAATAAAGTGTCCACTCATCTTTAAATCCTACTAGAGAATATATGAAGAGTTTGGTTCCAAAACGCGATAAATGCCTTTTTTTACATTGTTACTGCCAAAATCAGTATTGTATCTGGTCAGTATTACAGTAAAAAAAAAAAATTCTACATTTAGGCAAAATCTGATATCCGCCGTGTTATTCTGCTATCTTTTCTCTCTTTTTTCCCCAAAACGGGATAAACACCAGTCCTCCTTCTTTGCAGAATACAATAAATCCGCTCAACAAATCACAGCGCACCATTCCCCGCAATGTAAACATTTAAGATACAATTTGTAAGATATTTGGAGTAAAATATCCAAAAACCACTATTCCGGTGTTATATATTTTGTCCAGCTGATAACTAACAATATCTATAATGTTTTCAACTACTTGTAAATTATGAGAAAATTGCTGCCCTAAACAGTGTCACGGGGCAGTGCAGTCGCCTGTAAATGACGTTAATATCTACGTTACCCTTTGTTACCACCTTTACTGACGTAATAACCACATGACAACAGTGTCGTGGACAAATGCAGAAGTAATTAATCTATGTCATGGTTATTGATTTGATCTGGCGCCATCTAGCGGTGCAGATAATACAAATTGCATCTTTAATGGCGGCACTTTGAATATACGTTGAATCCTAGTATTCCTCATCTACTTTGTACTTCGTGATCAACAAACAAACAAAAACAAAATGATAATTTTGATGGCATTGACAAACCTGTGGTGGTTTTCTGTGGCGGGGAAGAAACGTAAATTATCAAAATCTAATAATTTGCGTGAGAGGCACTCGGGCGAAGGAAAAATGCCGGCTGTTGCTTGGTCTCACACGACAGCATCAAGCTTCTGTCATGCTAACCGTTGACCCTAGGGGGTTATGAGAAACTTTCCATTATTTTACATGAAGTTAACGAAAATCGAGAAGGACCAAAACATTTTACACCTGATCGCTATCAAAAAAGTTCAGCGACGACATCCCAAGGATGACAGCAGCAAGGACAGTGTTCTTAAAGGAATGGTCTACTCATTTTCAATGTTGAAATATGTTGTTGCCTTAACTAAGAATTGTTGATACATACGTTTTTCCTATTTAAGACGAGTAGTTATACAAGCAAGTTTGGTGGTACAAAATAGAACGTAGCGCTTTTCCAGGCGGATTTAAAAGAGGAACTATATTTTATGGCGCAATAGCACTTATGGGAGTACTTCGACTCGGCGCAGTAACACCCTCCCTCTCCCATTATGAGAGGGAGAAGGGGAGCGGACTTTTCAGGCGAGTCGAAGTACTCCCAAAAGTGCTACCACGCCACAAATAAATAGCTCCTTCCTTAAATCCGCTTAGAAAAGCGCTACGTTTTATTTTGTACCACCAAACTTGCTCGTACAACTACCCGTCTCAAACAGGAAAAACGTTGATGTGCCTGGTCACCTCCAACTACATCTCCAAATGGCACCATTGAACGAATGGGGCCAAGCCAAATGCCATCAAAGCGCCGCAGCGCGCTCCAGCGCTTACGTGCATGCACACAGATGATAGAGGGATCTATCAACAATTCTTAGTTAAGGTAATAACATATTTTAATATTGAAAATTAGTAGACTATTCCTTTAATTTGACAGAAAGTGTTTTGATTAATGCCATTAATGTTTATTTTATATCAGTGTATACCACTAGTCAACTAAATGAATATAACATGGCAAAGATGAATGCACATTTATAAATGGATTCAATAGATTTATAGCATTTTGAAAAAAAATTGTCATGGATTTATTGTGGAAAAAATAATCAGTTTTTATAATAAATCTTTGAAAAGATTCCAAGATGGATTTGAATTTTTAATGTTATTATAACCTAAAGATGCTATGTGAATATTTGTAACAGAAAATAGTGGTTTTTATCTTGCCACTCTTGATATAGAAAACACATTTTTACCTAAATTAGTCAAAATGGATTTATTGCATTTTGGAACCAAACTCTTCATATATTGTTGTGTACCTGTGTGCATACTAATTTTCTTTTACTCTTTATTATTGAATAGTATTTCATAGTATTACTGTATTAATATTAAGCCTTTAAGTAAATGTTTTTACTATGGTTTCCGTAAAGAAGCTGGGGAGATTTTTGCTACAAGCAATTTTTAGAATCAGAATTGCTTTATGTAAAGAAATGTAAAGTTACAACTTTTTGCGGCTTTAGTTTAAAAGAGAGACACTATTAAAACATCCCTGTCTTCACTTTACTCATTATCTCGTATTTACATTTAAGCCTGTGGCAGATGCTTTTATCCAAAGCGACTTATTGTGAATTCAAGCTATACATTTTTTATCAGTACTGTCTGTGTTCCCTGGGGATTAAAACCACAATGTTTGAGCTACACGTTCTTTTATACAATAGTCACATGGCAATGTCTTTCTGAAACTGGAGCATATAAAGAAAGAGCATTAAAACTGTGTGCTTAGTTTAATATCAGAGGCAAAATCATTATGATTACATTCACTCAGTTCTAGAATAGCTACAACCCAGCAAACACATAATATTGCCTCAGCGTATCCAACCTTCAAACAACGTTGTAACAACATGATCAAATGGTTGATATTTCTACATTGTGCGGTGAAGGTTGTCACAATGCTGTCACAGTTTTGCCTTTTAACCAGCCTTCGGGGCCCTTTAGGTTGTGCATATGTATAGACAACCAGCGAACATCCGCCTTTTGAATTTGACAGCTAGATTCATAAAGAGAAAAAGTTAAAGAAAGAAGGAAAAGTGAAACGCCATCACAAATTCTTTTGTAACTTTTCTCCTCAAGTAAGTGCACATGACCCTCAGTTTTCAAGGTTGGTCTTATGCGTTCTTATTTCATTTACATTCAGTCGGATAAAAGCCTTTATCTTTCTTTCTGTTGTATTCTGGTAAATGTGTGGATTGGAGACAGTATGTTATGCATTGGATTTGGTCATTGCATTGGTGATTACCCATGGGAATAGGCAGAAGGAAGAATGAGCTTACTTACTATCCATCTGGTCATACACATCATATACTGTATGTCTTATTTCTTCTTATTTTCCAATCTTGCAATTATGTATCTATTCTTTACATTACTTTTCCTATCTCTCTCTCTCTTTCTCGCTCTCTCAGATGCAGTCTGGAGCAGAATTTGTCCGTATTTCATGTGCAGTATTGAGCTGCAGGGCTTGGATGTGTAATACGTGATAAATATTTAGTGGCCAGCAGGGGAGATTTGGCCTACATTTGCTGTCTCTTACTTTAAACTGCCAATAACTGTGAGGAAGACTACCGACTACTTATCTCCCACACAAACACACACACAGGCTTAGACGGCACATGTATAATATACATCCACAGCACACATTCACGTCAAAAAGGAAAAAAATATCTTCAGTGTGCTTTTATCTCCCATTTCTTATTAATTATGCATGCCTCGGTGGGCCACGGCCAGGCGCTCGTGAATGAATACATTTGTGGCACACAAACACACACTTTAGTTCCCCTCATGGTAGAGACGAGATCTTTAATAGCTCATTAAGTGGCATGCAGTAAGTGAGCATTAATGTTCGCACTACACAGGATGGAGACCCCCATAGATCTCTTTCTAAATCACACATCTACACATTAAAAATATATATGTAGTGGTCCTTATACAGATATGCATATTCATATAAACCCATATTTTTAAGGCCACACACAAATCTTTCTTTAGTTGCTATGATCTTTCATTTTCCTTCTGCCTCATGGAGGCTTTAATTGAAGAGGCATGTGCTTTACGCCCCTCTTGTGGGACTTTGTCATTGGCTGCAGGCTAAACATCCGAGGCCAGGCCCCTGCCAGGTGGCATCTTTTTGGGAGGACCAAACTCTCACTTCCCTTGAGTTTTCCTGCATCCGTCACCTGCTCCACTTTCTCGTTGCATGCATTCATCTTTGTTGAGATTGTACATTTCTTTGTATTGTACTAGATAGGATATATGAAACAGTCTTTCTATTGTGCTTTTTTTTTTAGAGATGTTAATAAAATACACACAGCAAAAAAGACCAGCAGCATCACACCTCCAGTATCAAACTCTATCACTTTACCCCCGGAGGCGTTTGAATTTACTGAAATTGCTCGGAATTTAATAAATCGACAACCTCCCTCTTGGCATCACTTTCTTGCACTTCATCATAATTTTAATCTCGGCCTGCGTGCACCAGATAAAATTTGTAGGTACTATTGATTCCTGTAATGTATTTTATTTTTCCTTCAGGAATAGACAATGAGCACGTAATCGATAGGCTACGAGGATGCGAGGGAGGAGCTGGGTGGTGCTATTTATCTGGACAACTGGTTTGGATAGTGCATCTAAATTCAATTATTTTCACCGACATATTTTTGCCATTATTATCTTAATAAACTATTCCGAACACATGCTCGGCGGGTAAATCTGCGCGCAGGTGCACGAGAATCTATAGCGGAGAAATGTGAGGCTTGCAGTTTGGAAAAAAGCAGCGGTAATCTCTCCCATGTTGCTGGGGGTGGCACCTGCTATCACTTGTGATTGATAAGGATGTGGATTGGAGAAATTAAAAAGCTGTGCGGTGTGTGTGGCTGTGGGTTTTGCGTGTGTCGCCAGCGCATGGCTAAACGTAACGTTTTACTGCATTCAGTGTTCACACTGGTTATTTGTGTGAATATATTTGTGTGCCATGACAAGGGTCCTCCGGTCTCTCCAGTCCAGTTCTTTCATTGCTCCAGCCTGTGGTGAGGTCAAAGGCTAAACAGCCCTTATTGACACAGTGGGGCAAAGCAGGGGAAGAAACAGGAGGGAGTTTCAATTTCACACTGTAATGGAGAAGATAACTTTAGCTGTGAGGGGCGGGAGGTGAAAGAGAACTAAGAAGTGAAGGTAAATCCTTCAAAAACATTGTAAAGGTTTACAGGAGGAGACGTATCCTTTATTACTGTGGCAGAAATGTCATGGCTGAAGACCTTCAGTTAGACCAGTGCGATTCTTTATAACTCTTACAGCATATAGCTTTTGTGTGGATGTTGTGCACTGTGTCCTTTGTTCCATGTAAACAACACTCTACTTATTGAATGACATCAGGATTTTAAAGTGTGAGGAAGAGACTGTTACATATAAGATTATATTTAGATTCATTAAAGGATTACTTAATTTTCTTTAAAAAATCCCGATAATTTACTCACCCCCATGTCATCCAAAATGTTGATGTCTTTCTTTGTTCAGTCGAGAATATATTACGTTTTTTAAGAAAAACATTCCAGGATTTTTCTCAATTTAATAGACTTTACTGGACCCCAATAGTTTACATCCAGCTTAAAATTGCAGCTTCAAAGGGCTCTAAACGATCCCAAACGAGCCATAAGGGTCTTATCTAGCCAAACGATTGGCAAATATGTACTTTTAAACCACAACTTCTCGTTTTACTCCAGCCGTGTGACGCGCCAGCACGACCTCACGTAATACGTCATCACGTCAAGAGGTCACAGATGACGAATGCGAAACAACCGCCCCAGTGTTTACGTGTGTTTAAGTGTGGAGAATGAGCACCGTTCCAACGTTGTTGTATGTGAAATGATACTAATTAATGTCTTTGTGACAGTTTATTGTTTAAAATGGTCCGCAAATGTGCGTTTCACATATGTAACACATGACCTTTCTACGTCATTACGAAGAAGAGAAGTTGTGGTTTAAAAGTGCTTTTTTCTTGCCAAAAATGACAATCGTTTCGCTAGATAAGACCCTAATGCTTTGTTTGGGACTGTTTAGAGCCATTTGAAGCTGCGTTGAAATTTTAAACTGCATTTAAACTGTAAACTGTTGGGGTCCAGTAAAAGTCTATTAAATTGAGAAAAATCCTGGAATGTTTTGTTAAAAAAACGTAATTTCTTCTCGACTGAACAAAGAAAGACATCAACATTTTGGTTAACATGGGGGTGAGTAAATTATCAGGATTTTTTCTAAGAAACTGCAGTGTTTCTTAACCCTGTAAGACCCAAATATAGAAATAACAAAATTTCACCTTTTAAATGTTCTTGTAAGAGTCCTCTAATGCACAAATGAATTGGTTTTTACATTTTTAACATTTTATGAAAATGTTGTAATATTACAACATTGGGGCTATGGGCTAGCAGCATTTACAGAACTCGGATTGTATTTACAAAACCAGAAAACTGAAAGAAAACTGGTATTTACTGTGTTCAATGATAGTAGTCCCACTTTGTTGTTTATGAAAACTTATTTCTTTTGGAAACTGTACTCATTGGTGTTATCTGTCAGAGTCGTGATCATGTCTTCTGACACAAACCTTCGGAGGTACTCTAGTGGTATATGAAAGAAGATGGCATAATTAGTGATATATCAATATTGAGACTGATAAAATTCTTTTTCAGACAGTAATACCTTTCATGGGGCAAGGACTGTGTTCTTGAATGGCTTGGTTTTGTTGGCGTCATGTCCACATAATCATCATATGGGCAGACAAAGAGTTTATTATTTATCTTTTTCAGTTCAGAGGCATAACCACATTCCTCCTCATCAGTCATATCAGAGTCCCATCTCAAAGTCACTTTTCCCAAATTTAGGTGCAATGTGTAACTTTTTGAAGAATATACATAGCTATATTATCAGTGGTGTATAAAGACCTTAAATAATGAACTGCATTGTTTTTATTACCTTAGAATGAGACGTTTTTATTTACATACACCGCAGGTCCCCTTATATGTAAGGGGTTGTTTACACTTGGTATTAAAATGAGTTTTCATCAATCGGATCACAAGTGAACGAGAGAGACACATCACGTTTACACCTGGTATTTAAATCCATCTCTTTTGTCCACTTTCGACTGCTTCTGTCCTGAATACTGTGAGGGGGCGGTCTACGAGACGGTGGGTGCTGTCATTCAAACGCGAGCGGGAATAATGATTTGTTTATATGGACGCAAACTAATATTATGTCAGAGTCCACTGCTTGTTTAGCAAGTAAACATGCTGCACAGTGTTTTGTACCTGTATATGTTAGAGATTTCTCTGAATTTTTAGCGCATTTGATGCAATAGGATCGCGCAACTTTCACACGCTTTTAAAACGAAACTACGGAGATCAGACGCTTTAGTTTTATCAAAGAAAGGCTAAAATAGCTCTGTTCACCGTCTGTTCACGCCAGAAGTTAGAAAAGACATAAAACTTGTGCTTAGTACCTCAGATTAGATAAATGGGCGGAAAGAAGGCGGTCCGTGTGGCTGTTCAAACACATTCAACCACATGTGCGTTTACACTACTAAAGCAATCCGATTGAAAGGGGTTTCAACTACCTCTGAATGTGGTTGAAAGTGGTCAAAAGTGGACGCGTTCAAAACGTTTTGAACACCGTTTACACCTGGCATTAATGCCGTCCACTTGTGATCCGATCGATGAAAACGCATGTTAATACCAAGTGTAAACAGCCTCTTAGTGGCCGTCATGTTTCTACACTAGCCCTAAACAGACAAACTGTTCTACATATCCCTACGACATGTTTGTCCTGTGGCAGCTACCGTAGCTTCTCATTGCGTTTTGTTATTGAGGTTGGTTACAATTCGCAATGCCGCAAAAACCCATACTGTACCTTTAATGCTTAAAATCGTAAACTTTATCTCGTGTTAAAAACATACGGTATGTGCTCCCTTTAGGAATCGAACCATTGAGCTTGACAAATTAATACATACCTCTCTTTTCCCAATACGTGCACTTAATCATTGTACAGCGCATCGTAAATGTGTTAGCATTTAGCCTAGCACCATTCATTCATTAGGATCCAAACAAGGATGAATTTAGATGCCACCAAACACTTCCATGTTTTCCCTATTTAAAGGCTGTTACACGAGTAAGTATGGTGGCACAAAATAAAATGTGGCGATTTTCTAAGCGGATAAAAATAAGAGCTTATTGTATGGCAGAAGAGCACGTAGTTTGCAGCACTTCGAGGGGGAGTTCTCAGGAGTGATGATGTTACTGCGCCTGAAATAATGTTTTCCTTTAACCGGGAACTGTGTTATGCAATGAGCCTATTCTCGGTACCTAAATGTTACAGGCATAACACTATACCAGTTACATCAAGCTCATGAGTTCAAATCCCTGGAAATGAATGTACTAATACAATGTAAAATTTAAATGTACTGTAAATTTTCTTTTTGTAAAAGAACGAATACATGTAAATGTACTTATTGTTTAAACTTTTATATTTTTAATAGTGAATTTGCAGTTTCAATATTGGTTTTAATATCCAGTGACTCCCACCATTCTTTTGTCCTTTCAAAGCACATACATCTCTCTATCCCACACACTGTAGTCCCTTCGGCACACAAAGGCTCTGTAATACTGTATAAGCATCACTGTGAGACACTGGATATTGTGGCATCCCCTAGCGGTTACAGCGAGATATTACTGAATGTCACATAATAAGAGAAGGGGTCTGTGTAACACACATTTAAATGTATTGTTTTGAAAGTATGTGGAGAATATGAAAAAAGCAAATGCTGATGGTGTAGCGAATAAACAAATCACTAAGGTATATAATTTCCATGCAGTCCTTTGATTTATGTTTGCTCATGTTTGCTTATGGGACCTTACGCGCATCTCTACGTTTTCAGCTGGCTGCTCCTGACTCTGGACACTTAATGGCTTTGAGCAGAACTGCTGATCCATTCAGTAATTCCCTGTCATCCTGACCGCAGCTTGTTAAAACACACACATGTAGGGCAGTGAAAATCCTAGAAATTGCTTTCTGTCCTCTTAATAGAAAACGGATAAGATCTGATAGGCTCGAGAGCACCTGGGTTACACACATGGGGCTTTGTACAATGACAGAGATACCCCCACAGTTTAACATAGTCTTGCACTTTAAACTCATAAACGCCTATAATTGGATTCACAATGGCCATAAGAAGTGAAATTTATTTGCCCTAGAGGTCCTTTTCCAGTAGCACCATTTTTTTCTTTGTTGAAATTGCAGATCTTCTGAATCTGATTGTATTCAGGTACCTGCAAGCTAGTTAGCATATTTTGAACTGCTGAACCCTGGGGAATAATACTGACATTATCATACATCTTGGACACACACAATAGGACAAGCTTCCAGCAACATGCATTTTTTGTCAATTTGATACCATAAAAGCTAGTGTGTGAAGCAAGGAATTTTGGCCTAAGGAAATTAGTACAGATTATTCATGCAGATGTGGCATCAACCCAAAACTTAAACATATTTAGAGTTTCTCAGATATAAAGTGGAGAGCATCGCTGTATTCGTTTATCTGTGTTACTCTTATCTCAGTCTTATCTAAGTGTTTTTCCAGTTCTACCTCCACTCTTTGCGCCTCACCCATCAGCATGTGCCTCACGTTTTGAGAAATTGCCTTTGTGATGTTTTCTGACAGTGATGTTAATCGAAGCACAACTCTCATAGTATCACTTCAATTGAAAAGAAATTTGTCCTCCACCTCCTGTACAAAGCCAAACAAACTGTGACCACATTTACACACGCATATGAACGTAAAAGTCCTCTAACATGTGTGGAAGTGTAAACATGACTCCACTGCTGCCACAGATTGAGGGCATTTCAAACCCATAGACAACAAACAATGGAGTAAATACAACCAACCCTTAATGTCAGAATAAATCACTGATTCCTTTTTTTTACATTTATGCATTTGGCAGATGCTTTCATCCAATGTGACTTACAGTGCATTTAAGCTATAGGGGAGAGTGGGGCACAACCTAACACTTTTTTTTTTGGCTCAATCATTAAAAAAATATTTGAGTTTGATTAATTATGCTTTTACACAAGCAAACACATATTTCTACTACAAATGAACATTTGAAGTTTGTTTCTATTACTTACCATTCTTAGACAATTACACCAAACATGACAGATGTGCAAAGTTACAACTTACCCCATAGGTGGGGTTAATTGTAACAGGCAGGGGCTTAGATGTAACACTTGCTAAAAATTAAGTTCGCAGGCAAATATTTCAATACTATTTTGTCTATATACTAGGGCTGACTTCTTATAGTCGAGGATTCGACGATTCGATTCGAAGTGGTCTGATTCGACTATGAACCTCATAGTCAACCTTTATAGGTTTTTTCTCTGTATACAGCGTCCGCTCCGTGAATAAGGGAGCTGCAGCCAAAAAGGCTGGTGGCTTTATTATTAACTGAGTGAACACTTGACTCTTACCTGGACATTTAGATATGAAAGTTTTTCATCCACAGTATCTGCGTGAAACATTATAAACGTTGAAAATCACCTGCGACTCGACTGTTTCAGCACGTCCGCTTAATTGACGGCTTTTCGTTCAGTCCGCGTGAGCTAAACATTTATGTTCTGTAAGTTTTTTTACTCGCATAGGCTATATTTCTACATATTTTTGACCAAGTAACACTCGGATATAATGTAAGTTGTTTTGTAATGTAAGTTCATTTTAACTTGTTCTGAAATGATGACAAATCTTTCTGACTAAAAAGGATCTATCCAGCATAATTTAGCCATAATATATTCCTTATTATTGTCTCTACATTTACCAATGATCACCAAATACCACATGTTTTTTACTGTATAACATGCACTGAAGCTTTTTATTTTTTAGATTTTTTTTGATTAGTTATAAATATTTCCAAATCAAAGTACCCAAATCCAGTCATGGACACATTGCAGTAATGAAAATGTTCCCCTTAAATGTGGAAAATAAAAACTAACTTGGTTTGTATGATGTCATTTGAATCATGTGCAAAATAGTACATGAAAAGATGTTTGTAACTGTATGCTTCTCATTTTGATACTCTTACTTTGCATTTATTTTTTTATCAAAATGTTTCATGACACCTCATAAGTCTAATTTCGCGAGAATCAACCCTATCAAAGAGCTGAACCATAAATCTGGTTGCGTCCTCACTATGACACAGGCATTGTTTATGCATCTTGTTCGCACAGAATGCTTTCCGTATATTACGGCAATGTTACTACTCTAGGTCCTCTTTACAGAAGCGATCCCAGATCATTTACAGGATGCTTTTTGTTCACACAGAAGCCTCATTGCCAGCTTTACGGGAAATTTCTGTGACCAAAGTGCTGTGAAAATAGGGTTTAAGTTGCCATAATCGAGTCAGAGATCAAAACTGCCAACAAAGCTTTTAAAAAGACTTTTTAGCCCTTTATCTTCAAGGCATACTCCCACATAAAACAATGCGTTTTGTGAAGAACAAACTTTAAATTGGTACTTCTCATTTATAGGGCACGGCAGCCCAGACCAACAGCTTTAGTCTTTGACATGGTCAAAGTAGGTAGTTGCTGTAATGCAGCCCTAAGTTAGCCGACTTCTGAGTCCAGTTAGCTTTAGTAGTCATTAGTCTAGGGTTTCACATACATTTTCCATCATGCAGACAGAACGTTTAGAGACATTTCAATGTTTGTCTGTCATTCAAGCACACTGTCTTTGTCCATTGTTGTGATCTAATAAATTCAATTGAATGTCAGAGCACATTCTATGATGAAAGTGTGCAGAAATTCAACAGCAATTTTCCAATTAATCATTTGAAGAGAAATAAATCACCAGAAAAATGCTCCTGAATGTTCACATTCACTAGATTACACTTGACATTTTAAGCACGGCTCTGCATTAATCTCTCATCTAATAAATCTTACATCAGCTGCTCACTAACAATTAAGCAACATGAAGCTTCCCAAACAAAGGGAACTAGGGAAGGACAGAGGAAGTCGGAGAGAGAATTATGATTCCTCCTACCATACTCTGACCTGTTTGTTCATTCATAAGGCGTTTCTTGTCGAGGTCCATAGAGAAACCTGCTGGATGTTGAGCAATTAAATGCGCCGTGTGTTGCTGGAATACCAATGCGCTCCGCTGTTAACGTGTTTAATCCCAAACCCCTAAAGTCTTTGTGCCACCTGCATCAAAGCCTCAGAGGTACTTTTCATTAATCTTTTGGTTTTTACGCTATCACCTGATTTTTTTCTAATACTTGAAGCCGCAACTATATTATTAGTAAAGCATTACATCAACCTCTACATTTTCATATGGTCTAGTCTAGAATGTCATAAGTAAATCTCATAGGGGAGAGATCACAAAAAAGTTTTGCAACTTTTGTAATCCATCTGTAATTTATTGTGGAAAAAATGCATCCTAACTACACAACCCAACTTAAAGGAGACATATCATGAAAATCTGACTTTTTCCATGTTTTTGTGCTATAATTGGCTCCCCAGTGCTTATATCAACCTAGAAAATGTGAAAAAGATCAACCCAGTAACTTTGTTTTGGTAAACCATTCTTTGCAAGCTTGTGAAAAAATAGGTCATTGAAAAGTGGCTCCCCTTGTGTCAGCATTGCCATTTCGTGCAGAGATCAACTCATTTGCATTTGAAAATACACACCCATAACGTCACATTTTTGCTCACACCTACAAAGTGGCAATTTTAACATGTTATAATAAATTATCTATATGGTATTTTAAGCTAGAACTTCACATACGTTCTCTGGGGACACCAAAAATTTATTTGACATCTTAAAGTCAAATAAAATGTCCCCTTTAAAGGAATATTCCAGTTTAAAAAAATTAAAAAAATAATTCCGATTATTTATTCACCCTCATGTCATCCAAGATGTTTATGTCCTTCTTTGTTCAGTGAAGAAGAAGTAAATTTTTTTTCTCCATATAATGAACTTGGACCTCCACAGTTTACAGTTTCAATGCAATTTAATATTGCACAGTCCTTCCAGAAAAACAGTTTTTTGTGATTGTTGCGGGCAAAAATCCTTGATCTTGCGGTCTTTTTCTTAAAAAATGCGATGGAATATGCGGGATATTTATACAATTTAATGCAATGAAATTGCGTGAACTTGCAAAAACTGCGGGAACTTGCAAAAACTGTTTGCAGCTTTTCAGTGATGTTCACATCACATAATCACGTCACTTCATAACGTTCCCATGGAGCTTGTGTGAAGTAAATGCAACATTTTTCAACTTTCTGCTAAGATATATGTGATTTTTGCTACGAAAATGCGGGGGTTATGAAATCATGCAAGCCCCGCACAGTGTTTCCCGCAGGATTTTTAGAGACCGTGGTGGCGATGACGTCACACTCTAATTAGCATATGTGACGTCATCATGTGTCGGCGTTTGATCGAGTGTTGGCATCTGAAGTATGTTTCACTTCTACTATTTGATCTGTCACATTATATTGCATTTTAAGACAACTAAATGCCATTTTTACATATGTTATGCCATATTTACATATCTGTTCTGTAGTCAGACTATAAAATAACGAGTACACTATAAAATAGTGACTAAACACGACCCAGTAAGATCTCGTGTTTAATCCTACTGTTGCTAAAATCCTAAACGTGACATCATCTGACAAAATCACCATACATTTACATTGACGCCTTACTGCTGTTGCTCTTCTCATAATCTTGTTGTGTTATGAGCCCTTTATTATTTTAAATGTAAGTTTTATTGTATATCGCGTATAGTGCAGACAATTCGGTGCAAATTCAGAAATATAAGGGAATACACTGTAAATGTTACCACCTTTTCACTGTTGTGTTAGAGAGAGGCGTGCTGCACGCAACTTGAGAGAGAAAGGGAGGGGGGAGGCACGGTGAACGCTTTTTTTAAACAGTAAAATATAAATGTAAATGGGTATCATGAAAAATCTATTTGTGGGAGCCAGTGTTATTTCTGTGGCGGTGCGCCACGAGTAAATAAAAGTATGTTTAAAACTGCTGCATATTTTGCGCATGGAAATCTGCAATTTATGCTGCGAAAGTGCGGCATATTTGAAAAAAATGCGGCCCCGCATAAATATGCGGACTTTGGCTGATTATGCATTAAATCATGCGATTGCATAACAATCCCACGCGAGGCATAAGGGTCTTATCTAGCAAAACGATTGTCATTTTTGCCCCCAAAAATTTTAAATGTGTACTTTTAAATCACAACTTCTCTTTTTGCACTAGCCATGTGATGCACCAGCGTGACCTTACGTATTACGTAATCACGTCGAAAGGTCATGCATGACATATGCGAAACAACCACTTCAGTGTTTACAAGTGTGGAGAAAGAGGACTGTTCCGACATTGCTGTATGTGGAATGATACTAATTTATGTCTTTGTGTCAGTTTAACATTTAAAATGGACCGCAGGTCTGCGTTTCACATATGTAACGCGTGACCTTTCGACGTGATTGCGTAATACATAAGGTTACGCTGTTGCGTCACACGGCTAGTGCAAGACATATCTTAGCACATCTTTAAATGTGTTGTCCTTAACTAGACACAAAACGTGTAATTATTGGAACAACACATTTTGTCAACAGCCTTCTGATGAAGAAGTGGGTATACTCTGTATATACCTGCATATGGCATTACACCCCTGGCATTATTTGAAAGTTGAGAAAGAAGGTAGCTTTGCCGTAAGTGGGTGTGGTTTCAGATTAGAGATTAGAAAATCTAGCTTATTTTTGCAAGATTTTGTTAACTTATTTTATTTACTTGAGGGTTTTTTATAATTTAACTTTGCCTGGGTGATTAAGAACAAATTTTTCTGTGGTGTGACAAAAACACATATAATATCGCTTTACAAAGACTTTAGTATGATTCTCCTGTGTGCAAATTTCAGCGGGGTGCAACAGGGGCCTCTGCTGTGCAGATTAACACGCCAATTACACCCGCGTCCAAAACACAAAGTTTTCCTGCTGTCAACAAATGCTTGTATGGAAGATTATGTTAAATAAACAGCCATATTACACAAAGGTAGAGAGATACAGCAGTAGGATCTGTGGAAACATCAGCGGGTGGTACACATCGGATTAATTAGGGTTGTCACTGACAGCGATTCGCATGGGCCCTAGAGTACTATAGTTTCTCGCACCTTATCACTCTTATAATCGCAAAACAACCTCAGATCAGAACTTCTCCACGGTGAGATCGCAATTACACAAATGGAAATGTGATGTAAATGAATTGGTTACCTGTTCAAATGTCGGTCTGCGGCTTTACAAATTACATAACCAGAAGCGTCAAGCCCATTCACACCAAGGGGGCACGCCTCTACGCAGATGTAT
The DNA here is from genome assembly GCF_027580225.2 of Misgurnus anguillicaudatus. NCBI lineage: Eukaryota > Metazoa > Chordata > Actinopteri > Cypriniformes > Cobitidae > Misgurnus > Misgurnus anguillicaudatus. The sequence goes on from NC_073344.2 coordinate 8,882,382, forward strand.
TTGGGACCTTAAAAAATATATATATTTTGGATTTTGAAATTAAACAATTATTGTAGGTTATTTAATAATTACATTCACAAAATGTCAATATTTTCCCCAAATTTCCATTTGAATTACCTGGGATTTATACTGAACAATGTATTAGCTGTTTAAAATTGAAATGCATATTTTATAATATTTATTTATGTTTTAAATATTTAGAATGTTATATTTTTGTCTTACATTCCAATTTCATATTAATATTTCATATTTTTTATCTTAATATTCTTAAAAATCAAAGTTGTGTTCTTACAAAGGATGTTCTTGCATTATTATGCTATTTTATTGTCATATCTTATCAGTGACATAACATGGTCTTAAAGGAATATTCCATTTTCTTAAAAGAAAAATCCAGATCATTTACTCACCACCATGTCATCCAAAATATCGATGTCTTTCTTTGTTCAGTCGAGAAGAAATTATGTTTTTTGAAGAAAACATTGCAAAATTTTTCTCATTTTAATGGACTTTAATAGAACCCAACATTTAATACTTAATTCAACACTTAACAGTTTTTTTCAACGGAGCCTCAAAGGACCACAAACAATCCCAAACGAGGCATAAGGGTCTTATCTAGCGAAACGATTGTCATTTTTGACAATAAAAATAACAAATATACACTTTTAAAACACAACGTCTCGTCGTGTAGATGCGGTCGTGATGCGCCAGCTGACCCCACTACGTCACCGCAATACGTCATGACGTCAAGAGGTCACAGTGGACGAACGCGAATCTCCGCCCCAGTGTTTACATGTGTTGAGAAAGAGGGCCGTTCCTACGTTGTTGTATGTAAACTGATACTAATTAATGTCTTTGTGGCAGTTTATTGTTTAAAATGGTCCGCAAATGTGCGTTTTAGATATGTAACACGTGACCTCCCTACGTCATTACGCATTTACGTTAGATCGCGCTGGACTGGACCTTGACGAAAAGTTGTGGTTTAAAAGTATATATTTTTTATTTTTCTTGTCAAAAATGACAATCGTTTCGCTAGATAAGACCCTTATGCCTCGTTTGGGATCGTTTATAGTCCTTTGAAACTCCGTTGAAAAAAACTGTTAAGTGTTGAGTTAAGTATTAAATGTTGGGTTCTATTAAAGTCCATTAAAATTAGAAAAATTCTGCAATGTTTTCTTCAAAAAACATAATTTCTTCTCGACTGAACAAAGAAAGACATCAACATTTTGGATGACATGGTGGTAAGTAAATTATCTGAATTTTTATTTTAAGAAAATGGACTAATCCTTTAAGACAATACTATCGGCTATCGCCATTATTTCTTGGGCAATTAAAGGCATAGTTTACACAAAAATGAAAATTCTATCATCATTTACTCATCCTCATGTTTTTCTGAACCTGTATGAATGTCTTTTTTCTGCTGAACACAAAAGAAGATATTTTGAGAAATGGTGGCAAACAGACAGCATATAGTGTCGATTGACTTCTATAGTAGGAATTTAAAAAAAATGATGGAATTTAATGGGTACCGTCAACTGTGTGCTTTCCATCATTTATCAAAATATTTTCTTCATCATTTATTACAGTACTTCTAAAATATATTTTTCCTACTATGGAAGTCAATACTAAGTTCCTACTAAATGTTACTATATTTTATTTCTGAATATCCCCAAACATTTTAAAACACTAGTGACCGTGTGAACAAGGCCATATTGACTTACCCACAAGAATCAGCTTGGCCAGCAAGTGAACTCCTGTTGTGGCATATTCAGCCGGCTACCAGCTTCTCACATTTGTGTGATGTGTGACACGGTCAGCACCCTAGGAGAGCAGAGCCAGGGTGTCATGTGAAGGGTGCTGCCCCATTTCTTATGTACATGGCAGGGTGACGCTGACATGGTGCTCTGCATGTGGACAGCAACACAGGGGCTTATGGCATGGCCTTTAAAATCAGACCCCTCAAGGATACCCATCTGGGTCTCAATACAAATAAGTGCCCACATATAGAGATATGGGCTGTTTCTCAATTCCAAGAACGCAAAGAACGGACTTGCGTCCTCGTGGAGATCGGTCTTGCCAGGCGACCTTGGAAGAACGAACTCGGACGTTTTGCCGCAATGACTTCTGGGGCGTTAAGCGATTTCAGCAAGTCTGCACTCGATGCATCCTCGATATCAAGAACACATCCGGGTATTTTCATGCGTCCTCTGTCCTTGCGTTCTTGAGAATTGGAATGAACTTCGACCATTAATGATGACGTAGAGCGAGGACACAAGGGCGCAAGATCCCTGAAGAACGCATATTGAGAAACAGCCATGGTCAGTAGGACAGAGTATAAGGTCACTGCTCACTTGAAGGACAGTGAATTGAGTGTGCAAGTGTTTGGGCGAAAGTTTGATACCGCCACTCCACTTCCGGGTAGAGGTCTGCGCGGGACACAATTTTCAGTCCCGCTCCCGCCCGCACCCCCAATGTTCAGTCCCACTCCCGCCCGCTCCCGCAAAGATTTTTAATTTTTAGTCCCGCTCCCGCCCGCATCTGTGATATTTTGTCCCGCTCCCGCCTGCAAATGCCCGCAGGCAGGATGGATGGGTGTTTACTTTCGGTCGCAGGAAAGGTCTTAAAAAAATGTGCGTGCACATATAATTCCTTACCAATACATGGTAACAGGCTTAGATCGGACAAGGAGAATTCCTGATGGGCCGGTCTGTTTTTTGGCAACGAGGCCGGTTGTTGTCATGCCACCAGGTTGAAGGTTGCTGTCATAGGCTGCCTGCAGTCACAGCAGCCCCACCACTTTATGCCCAAAGTGATTGTGTCCTGAGTCCCGACCACTTATTGGAAGAATTTTTGCATTCGAGTCCATTAACTAAACATCTAAAGTGAATGGAAAACGAAGGACGCACTGAATTTCTTCTTCTTTTCAAAGCGTTCGCCTGTAAATACGAGTTTTGTTTCAGACGCGTCTATATTTGTGTGCGCTTGCCGCTCATCAAGATTTAAAATAAACTTGGCAACTTGATGCGAACGGTCTCTAAAAAGAAAAGGATATACAAATCGTAATTTTTTAAGTCATAGATGTAACAATGAATCGTCTGTGAATCGTCATAAATAGTCTATTGCAAGAGTATCAAAAATCTATTTGATGCAAAACTCATCAGTTTATTGGAAAATAAAGTAAGTTTTTGGACACAAAGTATGCGTATCTTACGACGTTATTTACTTATATACATGAATAACATGATATAATTACTAATAAAAAAAATTAAAAGATTTGATAAAGCTTTGATCAATCTTGCTTATGTATTATAGGGGTTTGCAAACTTTTTCAACCCAACAGGTAATCTCAAGACCCACCATTTAAAAAAATAGAAACAAACACATTTATTTCCTTTCAGTAATTTTTGAATAAATTTAAGTGAATAAAATTTTAAAAAGTTCTGAATTTATATATAAATTTCATAGTGTGGCCAATTAAAATACACTTGGCGAATAGAGCAAAAAAATACAGCGTCTTTTAAAAATAAGCTGCTGTCAGAGCAAGTGTAATTGCAGCATTTACACGCTCCTCTGCTCTGATCTCTTTTTCCAAATTGTTCTTTAAAGTCAGAATGTAAAAATAACATGGACACTTAACTTACGTTCTTACAAAGATGTGTTGGATTTAGGGATATGCAGGTGAGGATTTTTTTCACCTTCTGAATACATTAAACACACCGCATATTTTAAACGAAAATAAATTTGGCAAAGACGTTTAAAATCCTACCCAGTAGGCTACATTTAATATTTATCGTTAGATTATTAATTATTTCCATTTCTTAATAAAATAAATTTGGTAAATGTTTGTTTATTATTCATTGTATATATCAGGGGCGGAGTAGGACCAAAAAAATCTACCGGGAAATTTCATATACCACCTGCCCTCCGTGGTAAAAAAAAAAGGTTTTGTATTTGTAGTAAAACGGTAATACAAATCGCAATCAATCTGCAAAAAAAAAAAACATTTTCATAATAATAATAAAATCATCAAATCATTGATAATTTCCCTAAATGAGTAACTTTACAAAATGATATGTTTAAAAGACGGAGATGTGCACCTGTCAATCAGCTATTACATAACAGAGCGAGACCAGAGATGAACGTGCTCATAAACTGGAGTAATATGGAATACTTTCTTTACATCTTTGAAAAACTGTAAGAATTTTTCCTTTAAATATCATTTTTGTCATATAAAGTTTTGAGAGATAATAATGTTTTTTCCACTGTGATTGCTCATTTATTTTAACGTGTTTACCTCGCGCATTTACCTCAGAGTTTATTTCAGTTATTTTGCTGTTTTTCCGGTAATAATAATACAATTTACATGCCAATCCTACTTCCTTGTCTTTTATTCATTTCTTTATGCTGTTATATTAAGTTATGTGGATATTTATTGCCATATAAGACGTTAATTGCCGTTATATACTCTCGACTAATATTCAAATCATATGCGGAATAATGTGTGCATCTTTGAATAACTGTAAGAATACAGTTAATCCTTAAAAATAATTTTTGTCAAAGTTTTGAGAAATAATAATGTTGTGAGAATATATATTGCCATATTGCAGTTGAATACTCTCGTTTATAATATGAATTATATTCACATCAAGCCGCCAGACGGGGTTGCTATAACTCGCAATGTATAACTATTATCAGAGCGACCCTTGCAGCCTCAAAATCAACACCAATAAAATAGTAGGCTTACAATGACAAACTCACTTATATTAAACCGTTTGTTTTAATAATAAAACGAATTCAACGGATGCTATCTGCGTTATAACGAATAAATGAAAGACATAATTTTCCATCACTACGAATGCTTAGTATTTTTTTTTTTTTTTTTTGTTAAAACAGAACAACAATAAATTAGTAAAATTACTCGCTTATTAAACGGAACGTTTAACAAAAACTAATAGACAGAAAACATTTACTCATCTTTTAACATAAATAAATCTAAAGTTTTGTAATATTAACTAATATTTAATTTGCGGGAGTGCAGCGTATCATCCCTCCCGCCCGCACCCGCAAGTGCATCTCTATCATCCCGCCCGCTCCCGCAATGACCATTCAAAATTTGTCCCGCGCCGCACTGTTTTGCATCGGGTCCCGCGGGACTCCCGCGGGAGTGCAGGCCTCTACTTCCGGGCTCCACCGACAATTCCTTCTGCGCATGCTCTGGCTCCAGTCGGATTTTTTGGCTTTAATTCATTAAAATGGAAGGAAGCGATGTCGCGACGTCCATCTTTTTTACAAAAATGTTTTTTAAAATAATCGACTAATCTAGCTTTTTTTAATAAAATCCAACCTTAAAGGAACAGTATGTAAGAAATGTATATCAATTAATCATAAAATGGCCCTGATATGTCACTAGACATTAAGAAATCATTTTCATTTCAAGTACTTCTATCACTGACAACAGTGGTCTGGCCAAGATATTGTCATTTAAAAAGTGGAGTTGCAGCCCTCAACTGATGTTTATGTTGACATTTTGTGTATTGACCACCAGTTGGGTGATTGCAGTACCAGTTTTAGCCACAAGTTTTGTGATTGTAATACCAGTTTTGGCCACAATCCTACATACTGTTCCTTTAATTTTCTAATATTCACTAAGTATGGTCATGTCAAAGATTGAAATCAATGTGAAATCACACAACTTAGCTCCTAATCTGTAGCTGCGTTTCCACTATTGCGAAATGACAGCGTTTTCATTAACTGATATTATTTGACTAAAACGTAATTTTGGTGTCTCGCGATGAGTCATTCAAAAAAACATGGCTTCGAGTGAGTTCAATTTCATATGGTGCCATGTAGACCAACTTGCAAATACCACGAGAGTGACCCGAAAGCATACAGAGCAGTTGACTCCCAAATCGCTATTGCTGTATTTTCATGTCATGAGCTTTGTCGGTTCTTGTGATGCCACATGAAGTCAACCACACCTCTTCTGTCTTGTCTACCTACTGTGCCATATTTAAAGGAAAACACCATGTTTTTTCAATATTTTACTATGTTCTTACCTCAACTTATACAAATTAATACAGCGCGTCGTGAATGTGTTAGCATTTAGCCTAGCCCCATTCATTCCTTAGGATTTACACAGGGATGAATTTAGAAGCCACCAAACACTTCCATGTTTTCCATATTTAAAGACTGTTACATGAGTAGTTGCACAAGTAAGTATGATGGCACAAAATAAAACAAGGCAATTTTTCAAGCAGATAAAATTATTACTGTGCCAAAGGTCGAAGTGCTGCAAATTAAGTGCTCTTCCGCCATACAATATAGTTCTAATTTTTTATTAACTTAAAACATGGAAGGGTTTGGTGGCTTCTAAATTCATCCCTGTTTGGATCCTAAGGAATGAATGGGGCTAGGCTAAATGCTAACACATTCGTGGCCTGCTGTACAAAGATTAAGTGCACGCATTGAAAAAAGATATGTATGTATTAATTCATTGAGGTAAGAACACAGTAAAATATTGAAAAGAAACGGTGGTGTTTTCCTTTAAAGAATGATCATGTGACTTTTACAGATGTCAGGTGACCTGTAAATGCGGAAAAACTTTTTTGCAATATATGGGAGTTTATGCAAAATTATGCGAAAGGGTCCATTTGGTGCATTTTCAATTCGCCATTTAATTTTGCGCAATTTGGAGGGTAACGGTACGTTCACACGGGGCGTAAGAGTTAACGCTTCCCATTCACTTTTAATGGGTGACGTCATGCGTTGCCGAACTTAATTGTGGATCCATCGGCCCCGCATCTCTGCTGTTGCTCGTGGCAGAAGTTGAACATTTCTCAACTTTTCAAACGGCAACGCGTGCGTCAGCCAATCAGATCACCAATTACGTTTATGGAAGACTGGAGCATGTGTTGCGGCCACTGTGATTGGCTGTTGGCTTCAGACAAGCAAGAGTCACATATAGCAATTACTAATGCAAATTGCAGTGCTTGTTTAATTTTGCATGGTTGCTAGAGAGGTTTGTTACCGACCCAGGTCAAAAAAATTTAAAATATTGCAAACTCATAAATACTATACTAATATTAAATGTATACTGATTTTGCTGGATTGTTTGTGTATCAGGCCCTCCATAAGTTTCCCATATGTCCACTTTCAGTATATCACTGTTTATTTCTTGTGATTCCTTACCTGTGTGTGTGGTTGAGTATTATGTTACATATCTACCATGCTTGCATGAATATGACAACCTAACCATTCCCTAAAGGGAAATAAGACTTGGGTTTACAGGCAGCCACCTAAACAGGGAATTTGGTCTCAGCAGTGGGATTTCTCATCTCTCTCTCTCTCTCACTTTCTCTCTGACAGGCTCTTTTGGAAATGCTGTAGAGCAGTGTGCTCTGTCTGACCAAATCCCAGCGGTGGTACTCAGGCTGACAGAGGCTCTTGAGAGACAGGGTAAGTTTTGCCCTCCACATCACCAATCTAATTGAACTCTTTAGAGAGTTAAACACTACCACTTAAAGGGTCTGATAGATTATACCCGTCACTCCAGGAATAATAATATTGTTTTTTAAATTTGTACTATGGTAATAACATAAAGTATTATTCTATATACTATGTAATTTCCATAGGAATATCATGCAGGACTATGGTAAACTTATAAAAAAAAAATGGTTATCATCCCATCACATTTTGAAATAATGTTTAGTAGCATGTTGCATTTAACATGTGGTAACATCAAATTAAACATCTGACTTCTGTCCTGTGATCAAGGCTGGGATAATGAGCCATTGTACCGGACCACCCAGACCTCGACTGGACCCCCAGAATTATATCAGGCTTTAGAAACAGGTCAGTCATTGCATATCTGTTAATCTGTGGTTTATCCTGTACATGCTAATCAAGAGAGTCCACTAAACATGTCTTTAAACTGCTGGGTATATAAATCTTGTGGCCCTTTCTTAGTGTTTTGTACCAGGTTTCATGAACTGTTCTGGTGGGCCGAAATATATAGTAGCAGATTAACACCTGCAGATGCTATATAGTTTCAGAGATTGTTTGAGATACCCGAAAATAGGATTGTTTGGCTTTCAGTGGCTAAAAGTAAACTATATTAATTAAATAAATAAAAAGTTTAAAATTAATGAAAGATATCATTTATTCAGATATCTACTGTAAATAAATGAAAGGAAAAAGTTTACTGAAAGAGGAGATTGGAGGCAGGGAGTTTGCAGTGTTTACATGAAAATATAACCCAGAAAACCAATACTTATGGAAATATGAGAAATATCAAAAGCACTTATTTTTAGCAACTGCATGTCAGCAATGTATATCCAGGGCACTGCTGTAAAAAAAGTTAGCAAAGTTCAGCTGAAGTTCATATTTCGCACCACAAGGGAGTGCTCTGGCTCTGTACTTTTTTGGGAGAGTCTGCATCCAAAAAACTCTGCACTACCATTGGATAAGGCAAGACACACACACACACACACACACACACACACACACACACACACAGACGGGTGCAGATACTTGTGATGTTCTGCTCTAGTAAATACATTTCTCACAGAAAAGGAGAACATTTCTTCACATACAATAAAGTTTTTTCAGACTAGGATTTTTATTGGATTTTTGGAGAATATGTGATGAAATACAGTATGTAAGTAAATAAAGTATGGTTTAGCAACAGCTACTGTATACTAAACCCCACCTCCTGTATGGCTGATATACTGGAGGCTATATAGAACATGTGCACTGTTAAAAGCTGAGCAGCCGCAACTTATCAGCCATAGCCGATCCTAAAAATTATTTTTAGGATTGACACATGCACAGACAGACATAACCTGAGGATGTGTTCACGTCACTTTCTTTAAAGTACATTGTACACACGTTCACGCATACGTGCACAAACAGGACAACAAAAAAATCCATATAAGGGCAAAGGTTTCTTTGCAACTTACGATTTTGAAATGTATGTGTTTTGACACATGAGCATTTTTTCTACCTAAACTTAAAGAACACCAATGGTCCGATTCACTTTGGTGTGTAGGTGTGTATTAGTACATGTTAACGATATGCAAACAGTACATACCCCAAAATAAACGATGACGGGAGTTATCATCTCAGATGTAAATCACTTTTCTTGGACTACAGCAAACACACAAATTGTAGGCAACAGTTTACTTCCTTGGATTGGTGATGTAGTAAAGACCGACATTATCATAATTCCTCCCGCTTCGGACTCACAGCCTGTAAGTTAACTCCTGTTAGCATTGCATTGTGCGCAAATCTTTCAAACATGATAAGGAGAGCTGACATCAGAGGTATTCAGATCAATCACAACGTACAGATTAGCGGGCCAATCAGGGACACAGAGCTTTTCAAATCTGTGCGTTTCAGGAAGAGGGTGAAATCTGGAGCTACAAAAATGTACGGTATGCGGAAAATAATGTGCTTTTTAACGTGTTTATAAACCACACGAACACATTGTATTATACCAAATACACAAAATAACATTGATTTTTAGTAATGTAATAGGTGCTCTTTAAAAATATGTGTACAGTATAGATATGTGAATGTAAATAGCCAATTGTCTGATATGTATGTGCTCTAACAATGTTGTAATGCATGTAGGTCAGGTTAGGTTATACAGTAGGGTGCAAATATCTGAGATTAATAGGCTTAAAAAAATTAAAGACATTTTTATAATATACATTTATACACTGAAAAAAATGATTCATTGAATTTAATCCATTTTTTTAAAGGTAAGTGGTTGCAATCAATTTATTTAAGCTGCATTTAAACAAAAGTTTAAATTTTATTTTACTTTGCTAATCTTTTTTGTTTAAATGCAGCTTAAATAAATTGATTGCAACCACTTACCTTAAAAAAATTGAGTAAATTCAATGAATCATTTTTTTCAGTGTAGTTTACTTTATTATATTTTGCAGTACAAAGGCAAATTATACAGTAAGTATTTTTACTGGTGGTCTTAAACTGCATGTACCTCACATATTTCAATTCAATTTCATTTTCTTTAGCGCTTTTTACAAATTTGCAAAGCAGATTTACACAAGGTCAGTTTAAGAATCAGTAAAGACATCAGAAAAACCGCAATTAAATAAAGTGACTACATAAAGACATTTTTAGCATGAAAACATTAAACATTAAAATTTACACAGTAAATACTTAAAAGGGACATATCATGAAACTGACTTTTTCCATGTTTAAGTGCTATAATTGGACCAGTGCTTCTATCAACCTAGAAAATGTGAAACCCCTGTTACTTAGTTTTGGTAAACCATTCTCTGTAAGCATGTGAAAAAATAGGGAATTGAAATTTGGCTTCCCGTGTGATGTCAGAAGGGGATAATACCGCTCCTAATCTGCACCTACCAACCACAGCACTGCCATTTAGTGCAGAGTTCAGCTCATTTGCATTTTAAAGGACACACCCAAAAACGGCACCGTTTTGCTCACACCTACAAAGGTTGCAAGTTTAACATGCTATAATAAATTACCTATATGATATGAAGGGAAGAAACTTGTATAGTAAACTGTATTTTTTATAAAACCTCTGTAGAGCCTTCTGTAATCTCATCAATGCTCCCACGTTTCCACCATTTGATTTGTCTAAGTGAGAAATGTGAAATCATTATACTGTATATGCGTCTTCTCTACATGCATATCTCTTTACAACTATACTGTAAGTACTTCCACGCAAATCTAACCTTTAAAACAACATTAACAACATATCCATCACCCATTTCCTGTAGTTATATTATAGGTTGAAACGTGGAAACACTTGCACCGTTTCACTTTCATCAGTGTTTTGGCAGACACGCATCATGGTTGCCATTCACAAGCCCAGCCAAAAAGCGGTGAAATCCGGTGGCCACAGAAAACCAAAGACAACATTACATCACCCATGCTAGAGCTTGCGCTAACCAGCCACAGATTTGTGGATCAACAGTGTGTTGTCATAGGGACGGCAAGCTGATTTAGCCACAGGGTTACATCTTTTATGAATCCGATGCAGACAGAAATGAATCAGGTGCACCGAAGATCAAGTGCACACATTAAATTCAATTTAAAGGAGAATTGGCAAATATGTGCATGCATGCATTGGTGTACAGTTAAAGCGATAATACACAGTCGAAAGCTAACTTTACTGTAGTCTCCGTGGATACAGAGACAGGAATAGAGTTCAGTTAACCTGTGCCCACTCGACAACATACCAGCACCCGCTCTCTTTTTGACTTTTTGTCCATATATTCATTCCGTCATTCATCACCGTGCCATTTTTCCTGCGTGAGAGAAGCTGAGCTCAGCAATACACAAATTAAAAACACTGTTCTCATCTTCCACATTTCCTCCACTCCCATTGGCTGACAATGATGTCATCCTGTCTCATATGCAATAGTCAATAACCTATTAGAGTCCGGCGTTTTACAGTCAGCTTGGGCAAAAGGGACTTCTGCCGCTTGAGCTCTTCCACACCTTTTGTCTGATTGGAGTCTTTTATCGTTTGTCTTGATTAACACACCAGTATCCTCGGTCTTAAAGTCCTTGAGATTTTAAAGGGGAGATCACTGTGTACGGCGTATGGTGTTTGTTATTGTTTTTCACTGCATAGGATGCTAAGTCTTTATTATGTCTATAAACAAAGACATGTCATTTATAGATGGCAGAAATGCAATCATATATGCGTATTAATTTTATATAGCCAGAGTTTTCATGCCCATTAAAGTACCCTAGGGGGTTTGTGGTGATGGTATATAAAAAACTTTAAAACTTTTGGAAAGAACATTTGCCTGTGATCTTGAAAATGTTATAATGTTTGTTAGTTACATTAGTTGCAGTGTTTTTATGAAAGTTATTATAAAGTTGCAATTTAGCGTTTTTGGGTTGGATGAGAGTCTCAGCTGTTTGTTTGTTTGTAGACTGTTACTGATGAAAATACTTGTTATACTATATGCTTTATTGGAGGTATACACACACACACACACACACTGCAATCCGCCTGGATATTAACCGTAAACACAATCTGTAATGATTATTACTTCAGTATAGCACAACATTATTTCAGCTGTTCTGATTGATCAAACATTGCACCTGTACAGACTTACTGTGCTGTAGATGTGCTGACGGTTCTGCAAGATTAATCCGGCCTCGCTAGTTTTGTTTACACCCACTGTACCTTCAGCAATCCATCTTTTTTATGTCCATCTCTTTTTCTTCTCCTTTCTGCAGATACAGCCTTGGAAGTGATCACTAGATATGATGTCATCCCTTTACTCTCTCTCTCTCTCTCTCTCTCTCTCTCTCTCTCTCTCTCTCTCTCTCTCTCTCTCTCTCTCTCTCTCTCTCGCTATCACACACACACGTATTCAGTTACTCCTGCCTTGCTCAGCCTTTCTGGCTTTTAAAGTTTTCTGATCGATTCATTCAGTACGGCAGAGTTGGATGTTTGATTTCGGATAGCTGGGCTGCTTTGTTCTTAGTGCTGTGAATTTGAATGATTTGGTTTCAATTAAGATGCTCACGCACAGTTTTATGGCCAGTCGGTTGATGTAGTGTCAATAAGTAACCTACTTAAAACACAGCTTTATGTAGTTAAATAGCTATAGGACAAACAATAAAAATGCGCACCTGCATCTCTCCCATTCATGCACACACATTCAGACTAGGTATGCACATATATATTGGCCTCTTTTTTTCCACTATCAGACATATGTTAATTATAGACTGATTGCCACACTGTTAAAAAATATCAAATCAACATTACTTTAAAGGGACACGCCACTTTTTTTGAAAATATACTCATTTTCCAGCTCCCCTAGAGTTAAATATTTTATTTTTACCGTTTTGGAATCCATTCAGCCGATCTCCGAGTCTGGCAGTACCACTTTAAGCATAGCTTAGCACAATCCATTGAATCTGATTAGACCATTAGCATTGCGCCCTAAAAAATAACCAAAGAGTTTCAATATTTTTCCTATGTAAAACTTGACCCTTCTGTAGTTACATCGTGTACTAAGACTGACGGAAAATAAAAAGTTGTGATTTTCACTTCTTCTAAATATAAAAGTGCTATATTTGGGTCCCCAGTGCTTCTATTTATGGAGGACCACAAGAGTCATGCAAAATGTAATAAAGAACTTCAATATTTAATAACTACCCGGACAATAAAAATAGCAATTAATACATTTGTTTAAAAATCCATTAATCTATAAATAAATAGACAAAATTACAAAAAAATTATTATGTAACATTTTATTAGGCAATAAAAAGTGAGATTATAAAAATAATGTAGAAATGAAATATTAATCCATTAATTAATAGTTCAAATTAATATAACAATTTACAAAAACAACATAAAACACGCAATAAGTTCATCATTTTAAATTGCATTTACAAATTCTTAATTAAATAATGGAATTTCAAAATGTATTTCAAAAAGCGATTTAAAAAGAGAAATAAATAACTGGATTTATAAATTGAACTACAAATACAAATAAATTAGGCATTTAAAAGGTCATTTCCGTTTAACATTTCTGTTTTAATTTCCCGATGGTTCTCCTTATTCTTTTCGCTATTCGATTTGCTTTTCGTTTTAGCCTCTCTATTTAGCTTTTCCGTGACTTTCTGGGTCCTCATCCGAGATCTATAAATCTGGGCATGACGTACAATCAGAGCCAATCAGCGAGCTTGTTACATCCACCTGGCCATAGCTAATTTGCATTTCTCATTTGACCATTTGCAAGGACCCAAAGAGTCACGGAAAAGCTAAATAAAGAGGCTAAATCAAAAAGCAAATCGAATAGCGAAAAGAATAAGGAGAACCATCGGGAAATGAAAACAGAAATCCTCTTTTAAATGCCTAATTTAAACCTCTATTTGTAGTTCAATTTATAAATCCAGTTATTTATTTCTCTTTTTAAATCGCTTTTTGAAATACATTTTGAAATTCCATTATTTAATTAAGAATTTATAAATGCAATTTTGCGTGACTCTTGTGGTCCTCCATATCTATTAACCTAGAAAACGTGAAAAAGAACAACCCAGTAACTTAGTTTTAATAAACCATTCTCTGCAAGCATGTGAAAAATAGGTAATTGAAATTGTCTCTCCTGGTGATGTCAGAATGGGATTATACCACCCATTAATCTGCACTATCCAACCACGGCACTGCCATTTAGTGCAGAGATCATCTCATTTGCATTTTAAAGGACACACCCAAAAACGACACATTTTTGCTCACACCTACACAGTGGCAATTTTAACATGTTGTAATGAATTATTTATATGGTATTTTGAGCTAAAACTTCACATATGTACTCTGGGGACACCAAAGATTTATTTTAAATTTTAAAAAAAGTCTTGTGAAATGTCCCCTTTAATATTCTTGATAAACAGCATGTTACATAATATGGCGGAGCTCTGCTTCTTTGCAGTGTAATGCCAGCTTTGTACCATCTCTGTTTTTCCATTCCCATCCCTGTCCGGTCCTGACCTTCTTTTCATTTCTCCATTTTCACTTATTTCCCTTCTCTCACTCTTTTCATCTTCTCCTCAAAGGTTTGATTAGATGGTGATAGTGTCAAACCCCAGATAAATTTAATTTTGAGCTTACAGCAGCTTTGTGTCTCCATATGCACCCCCTTCTCTCCTCCACATTCATTTACTTATTTGTCTTCCTCCATTTGGGCAATTTGAATAATTTTAAACTCTTGTCACCTGTTATCGATGACCAAAACACATTTTCTCATCAGCAGCAGGAAGAGTAATTTTATATAATTAAGATAGATTTTTCTTTGGAATGTTACCATCTTTTATATTATTAGACTAAAGTCATTTAATGACCTGCAGCTTTAATCAGTCTGGGGTTTGGTCTTTTACAGTACTGTAGGTATACAATATAGAGAGGTCTTCTGTATTTGTGAGAGTTGTGTATGTCCCTCTACGCTGGCTCATCTTGTCTTTGCTTTCTTTGCCTTAAAAGTTTACATCTCCCCCTCATTTCTTACACTCATCACCTTCTCTCCATGCGTGCTCGCACGTACACAAATGCGGCGCACCGTAATCTTGTCCCACCCCAGAGGGTAAACAGTGGTATGCCGCAGTCCCTGAACTGAACTGTTGCATGCTACTAATATCCACGCTTGGGAGTGTATGCATGGGCGAGACTGCTATTGTGGTGCTCAAATTATTTTTTTAGTCTACAGAAAAGTTGCAACACAGAACAGAATGAAAGACGCTACAGTTGTAGTTAAAGGTATAGTTCACCCAACTCCCCCCTACCCCAAAATTGTCACCATTTATTTACCCTTGTGTCTTTTTGACCACTGTCAGAAATAATTGGTCCCTAGCTGTCACAGGGGCGATACCTTTTAAAAAGTACACTTTTGCTCAGTTCATATTAGTATCTCAGATGTACGTATTGATGTGAAAAATGCATATTAGTACCTCAAAGGTACATATTGGTGCCAAATGTATTAATATCTGTACCTAAAGGGTGCACATTAGGGTATTTTTAAAGGGTTAATGGATATTCTTAATGAAAGTGGATAGGGACCAGTCAGGTGCAAGTACAACACATTTTCTTTATGCCAATTCTTTTGAACTGGTTTTGGGGTCTGTGAGCCATAAATAAGGCGAATGAGTTCATTCTGTGAGAAACATGGCCCTGCTGGCCGGGTCCACTGTGGGCCTTGCGGTCACACTGGAATGATGGCCGTCATCTCTAAAGATATTTTCCCCACCCTGTTCCTAAAGGTCACAATTTACTGGAACAGCCCTCTGACAAAACAACTCGTACAAAACAAGTGTGACATCAAAGCTAACAGTAACACGGCACACTACACCAGTACCCAGAGGAAAATTTAATTGGCCAAATGTTGGTCTTTTCATAGTTCATGGCACGTACTGGAGTTCCCAGTTCAGGACAAATTAAACAGACACAAACTTGATGATGTATG
Organism: Misgurnus anguillicaudatus; assembly: GCF_027580225.2. NCBI lineage: Eukaryota > Metazoa > Chordata > Actinopteri > Cypriniformes > Cobitidae > Misgurnus > Misgurnus anguillicaudatus. The sequence goes on from NC_073344.2 coordinate 8,898,356, forward strand.
ATAAGAGAATTGAGCTGTGAAAGTAATGTGGATTGCTTAACTAAGACAATTCGTTCAAAGAATTAAGAGAGAAATGTTCATGTTGACTCTTCACTCTTCTCTCAGTTTTGAATGCAGATTTAAAATGCAGAATTTGGTGTCTTGACCGAGGGGCAACCATCCGATCCCTCTGATAAAGCTAAAACGGAAGTGAATTATAATGCAATTCATCGACTGCCCACTAGAGGCTGGCTCCAAAAGGGAGTCGATTCCCATAGACCTCCATGTTCAAATGCCCAACTTTACATCAGAAATAATATGTTTACAGCCTGGTACAAAAAGTGTTTTTGGTCTATGTAGCTAATAATTAAGCTCGTTTTTTTTCAAGTAGCAGTAGAGCTAATCTGTCTTTTATAAATCTAATAAAGACTCTTTAAAGATATGAAGGATGCAATACTACTCTATAGGTACTCAAAATTAACATGATATTAGCAGAAACACTGCGTGTTATATGACATTTAATGCTTTAAAAATCCCCCTTATGTATTCCATGATAAAAAAAATCTTTTTTGGCCACTTAACCTTTAAGCCACCACACATCTCCCAGAGGTACGCAAACACACATACAGCCATTCCAAAGCATAACCTCAAATGCGTTCTGTGTCAAAATAGATCAGCTGAGCAGACACTTGCTAAAATCCATGAGATTTGAAAAGCATTACTTAAACATAAAGCTGGCTTGTTTTAAATAAACCGTAAGGCTGGCTGACCCCGTATTCAGCATTCAGCCTTAAATGCCCCTGTGCATGTCCTCTGCGAGCCCAGTGTCTGAATGCCTTTCTCTGTTTGCACCCGTAAATACCATAAACAAAAGCCTCTGGGACTCTTGTGTTGCTTCAGAGAGTGTCTGGTGACAGGAAGATAGAAGAGGTGACGGAGAAAATGTAGCAGGAGATCAAGGGAAGTGCCAGCTTAGTAGAGGACAGGGAACGGGACAGCAACCCTAAGGGTTAAAGTGAGCTTAGCAGAGCATGCTTTCACACTGTGTTAGTCTGTCTGTGTGTCTGTATGTGTATATGCAAAGCCTGATAGTGTCCTGGACAGGGTCACGTATGCTGTTTTGCATAGTTGCTGTACAGACTGTCACCAAATGCCTGTAACTCCGGTAATCTGCAATGGGCAAAATTTGTACCCCCGTTGTCAATGGGGTTGTACCCTTTCAAAAAGTACAGATTTGCACCTCATAATAGTACCTTGGAGGTACATATTGTACCAAAGAGTGTTTATTAGTACCTCAAAGATACATATTTTGTATGAATATACATATCTGTGCCTAATGGTACATATTAGGACCTTTTTAAAGGGTACCGCCCCATTGACAGCTGGGATACATATTTTGACGATTTTTTTTCTAAAAGTGTGTTGGTCAAGGGACCTAAAGAACAACATTTTAAACTAGCCCAACCTGCTGTTTGCTTATTTTAGCCAGTTTAAGTCTAGCTGGTCTCCCAGCCTGCCCAAGCTGCATTAACTGGTCGGCTAGTTCAGTGGTTCCCAAACCTTTTCAGCCTGCGGCCCCCCTTGTGTACGGTGCATTCCTTCGCGGCCCCCCAAAGAAAATTTGTGACAAAAAACTGTTCTAAAACTCAACATTTTAATAAAAAACATTAAATTATACAAAAAACAGTGCTTTTGGTTAGTAGCCTTATTTTTTTAGATTTAATTACACAGAATTCACAATAAATTAATGTAGTTCATAAAACTGGGGCCCCCCTGGCCCCATCTGAAAACCACTGGGCTAGTTAATCTTCAAAGTGCCGAAACCTCTTCTTAAACATAAACCAGTCTAGACTGGCAAAACCAGCTATACAGTAAGACCACAAAAGCAACTTACTGTACAGTGAGCTGTTTTTTACTGACCGGGATTGTGTTATTATTTTTGCAATTTTATTTTTAGTTTGTTCTCTCAAGCTACTGCCTTTTTGTATTCATGATCACAGTTTGGAAGAGGTTGGTTCACATGAGGAGATCAGAGTGTGGTGCCATGAAGGAAACACTTTGATGTGTGGTTGAAAATTCAACTGAGTCAAGTGGAGAGAAGGAGGAAAAGGGGAAAATCCAAATCCATTTTTGTCACGGTGTGGAAGCTTCAAACATCAAATTACAATGCGGCGCACAGTTGAACATCTCAAATGCCTACACACACCGACAGCGAATCCAGCTGTGAGAAATTTGATTTTTCATCTGGATGTCTTTTAAAGGTGGTGAAGCCAGCTGTTTGTAAGCAGACATCTGTGAATATCTAAAATTTTCCCTTTTCAAACTCCAGCAAAAACTTATCAAGTTAAAACTAACTCGAACTCTGTGTTAATTATTAAACTCGAACATATATCTCAGATGTTTAAAAACCTTGAGCTTGCTAGCTGTCCTTGCAAAGCTACTTGATTAGATTTGCATCTGCAGTCTGTGTGATTCTTTCAAATGAATGACACCAGACATGTATTATTCAATACAGGTTAAACAACCAGTCAGTTTGAGACACATATTCTTCTTTACCATATAACTAGATATTTTAAAGATCTACAAAGCAAATATGCTCTAAAGCAGGGTTTTTCAAACTGTGGGTCGCACAGTGGGATAAGGTGGGTCGCGCAAAGTCGCTTTGCTGTTGTGCTGACACAAAAAACAATTTAGTCCAATTAATCACTAGCAATGATGATGATTTTGATATTATATACCAGGAATTATTTTGAGATTACAATTAAGTTTACTGTCACCGTCCCACAGGTGGGATGTTTGGCATTACATATTTAAAACAATAATTTCTTAGTCTATTATTGACAAACTATATATCGTTCAAAAGTTCTTAGGATGTAGTTTTCATATTTGATCACCATTTCGCAAAAAGAATGACACAGTAGGAGTAGTTTCCTAAAATGTCACAAGCCAACAGGTGGGCCCTAGGTGTTGTTACATATTTATTATTACATATCCTGTAAACCTTAAATAATCTTTACAAACTATATATTGTTGGAAAACTGTAAGAATGTACTTTTCATATTTCAAGGCCAATTGATGATAGAAATTGTATAGTGACAGTCATTTGTTAAATGTCACTAACCCCATATTAGGGTAATTTTTGCGAAATTAGACTTATGAGGTGTCATGAAACATTTTGATAAAAAAGTAAATGCAAAGTAAGAGTATCAGAATAAGAAGCATACAGTTACAAACATCTCTTCACGTACTATTTTGCACATGATTTCAAATGACATCATACAAACCAATTTTGATTTTGTTTTTCACATTTAAGGGGAACATTTTCATTGCCGCAACGTGTCCATGACTGGATTTGGGTTCTTTGACATGGAAATATTTATAATTTAAAAAATCTAAAAAATAAAAAGCTTCAGTGCAGTTTATACTATGAACATTTACAGTAAAGAAACATGTGGTATTTGGTGATTATTGGTAAATGAAGAGACTATAATAAGGAATATAAATGTGTCCAAGAAAAATTTTCTCATCCTCCGCAACAATTTTCAATCATTGTTTAAGCCCTCAAGGAACTAACATTTTCAAAAAAAAATTGTTGGAAGGGACATAATTGACTGTGACACACAAGATGGCTACCATGTAAGCAGTTCTTATTTTTTCTCTCCAGATAAAAGTTGACATTTTGTTTGTCATAGTCAACTTTTTAGTCCTTGAGAACTTTTAAAATTCTACACACCAGGGCGCGCACTCCGCTCTTCTGATTTAGACCTTCTTGCTGTCCCTCCTACACGCATGCGTTCTATGGGTGATAGGGCTTTTTCCACCTATGCCCCTAAACTGTGGAACTCCCTCCCTAAGGAAATCAGGCAAGCGGCGTCTCTTAGGGCTTTTTAAACTTGTCTTAAAACATATTATTTTAGACTTGCTTATAAATAATTGCTTTTCGGTATTATCGTAAATTGTTTACTGTGTATTTATGCTGTTTTATTTCTTTTATATACTTTTCTTTTCTCTTTCTGTACTTGCTGTTTTCTTTTTCATTTTGTTTTTACTGTAAAGCGCTTTGAGAAGTAACATTGAAAGGCGCTATATAAAATAAAGATTATTATTATTATTATTATTATTATCATTACCGAAACATGAGTTTGTAAATGCATATATTTAATGTAATATCATGTTGTGGTAATGATATTTTTTTATAATGATAATCTAAAAAACGTAGATAATTCTTTAGGAAATATTTTTTAAATCCTCTAAAAATAATGGTTATAGTAAGATCAGACCTTAATCTTATATGTGCAAAAAACGCATTTTTTTAAATATGCAGCACTTTCGCCGCATAAATTGCAGATTTCTGCTTGCAAAATATGTGAATTGCATGATTTAATAATCCCCGCATTTTCGTATCAAAAAGTCTTATATACACAGTATCTTAGCAGAAAGTTGAAAAGTGTTGCATTTACTTGACACATGCGCAGCCATGTCCCCTGTTGTCATGGGAATGTTAGGAAGTGACGTAATTATGCGACTTGAAAATTAATCATAAGCTGCTAACAGTTTTTGCAAGTTCACAAAGTTTTTGCAAGTTCTCGCAATTTTGGCAAGTTCCCACAATTTCATTGCATAAAATTGCATAAATATCCAACATATTCCATCTTATTTTTTAAGAAAACTTGCCGCAAGATCAAGGATTTTTGCCCGCAACAATCACAAAAAACTGTGTTTTTCTGAAAGGACTGACTAATATCCTATAAACTTTAAATAATCATGACAAACTATTTTGTTGAAAAGCTCTAAGAATGTAGTTTTCATATTACATTGTATATAGTGACAGTCATTTTGTTAAATGTCACTTAGGAATACATATTCATTTGTATATATTCATAATTCTAATATCCATCAAAATAAATCTTTAAATATCCAAAATCTTGACAACCTAAATATAATTGGAAAGTTCTAAAAATCACCTTTTTGCATTAATAATTATACAGTGACAGTAATTTATTAATGTGTGACTAAGATTATGCAGCTAACTATTGACACCTAGTGACCTTTGTTGGTAAAACCACTAAAAGTGTGACAGAAACTTAATTTTTAACTTGAAATTTTGATTAGAAATAGTTAAGACTTGTGGCTTTATTTGTTTAGCATTTTGGGCGTAAAACATTTTCATTTTTATGTTTTTTAGATATAAAATACATAATTTATAGAATTTAATTTTTTAAATATAAATGTAAACTGATATAACTATTTTCTAATTTAATATTCACAACTCCAAGCTCTTCAGTGAACAACTTTAAATTGTCTTATTTAAACCTACATTTCATTAATAAAATGACAATAAAAATAAAATATAATCAATTATAAAAAAGTTAAAATGTGTATTTCCATCAAAAATATGTTGCTGGGTCCCGGGATATATTATACCTATTTGAGTGGGTCACAAAATGAAAAGTTTCCGAACCACTGCTCTAAAGGAATAGTTCACCCGAAAAGGAAAATTGTGTCAATTTAATTACTCTCATGTTGTTGCGAGCCTGTATAATTTTCTTTGTTCTGAAGAACACAGAGGAAGAGGAACTATTGTCTTTCATATTCTATGGAAGTCAATTTGGGTCTCTGATCAGTTTGCTTACAAACATTCCTCAAAATATCTTCCTTTGTGTTCATCGGAACAAAGAATTTCATACAGGTTGGTAACAACACGAGAGTAAGTAAATTATGACACAATTTTCATTTTTCGGGTGAACTATCCCTTAATTTCACCTCTATTCTCCATGGAGCTAATATACTTGCTTTTGATTTAGAGGTCCATTACTTTTTCGCAGTCATTTCATTTTTATGCTACACGGTCACAGCTTAAACCATAGTGAGCGAGCAGTGTTATCTGCATGGCACAGCCCAGAACAGAGTAAAAGATGACAAAAAATGTGACAAATGAAATTATGGTGAACTGCTTAATTCCCTTAGGCAGAAAAAGCACTGCCTTACCTTTCCACGCCTTTTCTGACTTTTATATCAGGACTAGGGCATTAGCTTTAATTTTCATTATTAGATTTGATGTGAAAACTTTTCTGAAAATAATTTGATCATTTGATGCTTTTTCCCTTTCAATTATCCTCATGCAGCATGAATGGATGAAAATGACGTTTGTCTCACAGAATGCAATAACTTAACTGTTATCTGTCGAGATTGGGTTCCGTTACAAAGGTTTTCCTCACCAGTTTCTACTGTATGTCTTAATAGCAAGAAAATTATATTTGTGTAGTTTTTACATACAGTTAATTTCCTTGTTTAATTAACCTTTACAAAAACCTGTACCCGTTTGCTATGTCCGACATTAGCACATTATCCGACATTATCTTATTGCACTAGAAATGATTATAATGAAATAATAATTTCATTTATTGCCACCAACTATGCACACAGATTATGAATAAAATAGCAGCGTGTTTCTAACACATATGCTCTCGTGTATATTTAGGGCCAGATTTACTAACAGCTTGTGCCAGCGCAAACCATCATTTCGGCGTTAAATAACGACTGTCGGGATTTACAAAAGATGCGCAGTGGATAATTAGCGCTGAAAAGGTTTGGTCTAGTTATTTTTGCAACAGACCTTATTGCATATGCATTTCTAGGAGTATCCCTTTCAGCCGCAAAATTCATGGGAGGGGCGAGTATTTAAATGATTCACGCAACGCGATTTACAAATGGTTTTGCGTGTAATATTACTGGTATTTGCACCATTATTTTACAGAAGCCGAGAGAGGACAAACACTATTATTATTTTTGCTTGCTTGTTTTCTCGTGATCACAACTTAATTTTCTCGTGATCTCAATATCCTGACATGATAATCCAAATGTCATAATGTAATTTACAGTCCATAATAGTGTATTTTGAAGTGCACTAATGCATATGAGTTGGGGTCTTCGCCGTTACCACACATGTAGCTAATGTGTAGCCGATAGACTTAATAAATAAATAAAGTTAGACGGTTCATGTTCGTGAATTTAGGGAGCATCTCCACGTTTCTATCTTCAATAGTATTTAACAGTTTATTTAAATAAATATCACAAATCTAAAAAGTGTGCATTATAGCTGACAACCACATAAGCACGTTGGTTTTGTGAGTGTTTGTTGACTTTAAGTCATTTTAAATGCTGTTAAAAGTAGAAACGTGCACTCTAAAAAAACAAACGGTGCTATATAGCACCAAAACTGTTGATTTGAATCGTAACCATAGAAGAACCGTTTTTAGTGCCATATAGCACCGGTGAAGCACCGGTGAAGCACCTGTGTAGAACCATATAGGTGCCATATAGCACCACTATAGCACCACATTTGGTTCTACATAGCACTATATGGTTCAACACAGGTGCTTCACCGGTGCTATATGGCACTAAAAACGGTTCTTCTATGATTACAAGCAAAGAACCACTTTTGGTGCTATATAGCACCATTTGTTTTTAGAGTGTGTATTTTATTGAGTAACTTAAAGACGGTCTCTAATTTCACCACTGTAAAATTGTAAATATTGACAAATCTGATCCAAGTAAAATCTCATTTGTTCATCCATGCTAATTTAGCAAAACATGCTTTTGTTGTTTATAAACAAAACAACACGTTCTATCGAGTACACATAAGCTTTAATCACATCTCAAGAATACAACGTTTGTTATGTCGAGATCTCGAGAAAACAACTTTTGTTATCTCGAGATAACAAGAAATTAAGTCGTGAGCACGATAAAACAAGCAAGCAAAAATAATAATGGTGCATTGCCTCTCTCGGCTTCCGTATTACTTAATGCCGAATTAAAGCATGTCTTAAATCATTTTGTGCTTGAAATGGCTGCAATTGTACCTAATAAAGAGGAGGCTTGGCAGAGGCTTGATTTTTTTTCCACACGTAAGTGTATATTTGTAATGCCAGAAGAACATATTTTCCAAAAATATTATTTGCCAAGCCATGCTATTTTTGAGTCACAGGCGGAGAAGTCACACAATTCTTCATTTTTTTGTCCTCCGGTTCTTTTCAGTGTGCATTGGCTTTTTTCGCTGGGATTTCACACCTCGAATTTTCATGTGCGATGTCCGTGGTGCTGAACTCAAGATCAGTTCTGCTTATTTGCAGATTGTGTAGATTGTGTTAGTCATTATAGAAATCAGCTGTTGAACCTGTGTTATTTAATTTGTGCCTTTTTAATAAGTAACCAGATATTACCACTCCCATCGGCGCTTTTTTAAAATTGCGCTCTTGCGCCTAATTTGTCCCTTTTAGTAAATCTGGCCCTTAGTGTTTTCAGTTCTCCTGCTTTTGTCTAGCGCAATGTAATTTAAAACTCATGGATGAATGGGTTATTATTGGTTGCAAAAAATATTTCAATAAAAACGTTACTTATAGTTTGCTGCATTCTTGTTTAGTCCAAAACAGTTGGCATATTGGTGAGTGCTGATATGACAGTACATCAAGGCTATGGCTTGAAACAGATCAAAATATGCAACTAATCCATCCCACTTTCTCAGATCAGTTTTGCCCATGCATTGTTTATTGCTTATGTTTTCCTAACTTGAATATGAATATGCAGAAAAGGGATTATATAGACTGTTTCATTATATAGGCCGTTTGTTTAATGGTCTGACTAGTTGCTGAAACTGAACTCTTAAACAAATACCTCGTCAAAAATAACAAATGTTTTGGGTTTCTATGTAATCTACGTGTTGTTTATTTTTTCATTGTTATATAAATAAACTACTTTAAAAGGACTTTGTTGTTATTTATTCTTCGCAGAGTTTAACGGAAGTTACGTGATGACCACGAAAGCTGCGTGTTTATGTTGTTACTGCCGAGACCATCTATAAATAAAAATAAAGGATAGTGTAAGGATAGATGAACCGAAATAAGGGACAAATAAATCATAATGAGCATTACAGTTTGAAAATATAACATACTTTTTATTGTTTGGTAAACTATTGCTTTTTAAAAAAAATTAAAGCACACTGTAAAAACATTCCGTAGAAATTACAATGTTATTGCCGCTGGGTTGCCGGTAATTTACTGTAGATTTAAATGTATGTTATTTACTGGCAAGAGTTTGTTCAAAGTTAAATACATTTTAAATATTAACAAGTCTTTATCTTTACAGAATAAAACTATACAATAACAGCCCCATGCAAAGCATTCTGCGAACCAGAAATCATCATCAAGCTTTTTCTGTTTTTTGCTTCAGATTTTGTTTCCCAGAATGTCTTGCTTGATGCTGTTATTTTAATTTTACTCTGTAAAGACAAAGACTTGTAAATGTTAAATGTTCATTTAACTTTGAACAAAATGTTGCCAGTAAAAAACATAAATTAAAATCCAACCCAGCTGCAATTTCTACGGATTTTTTGCATATCTCTGATTATTTAGATCTCCGTGTTTAATGTCGGCCTTTGTTGTGGAAGTGTTCATGTGTAAATATCTGGTACTGTATGTCTCAATGAGAGTCTTTGTTCCCAAGCTGAGTCTTGGTTCCTTTCAAGGTTTATTACTTACTTTTTTCTTGCCACTGGTTTTGGCTTTCTCTTTGGGAGGTTGGAAGGACTTGATTCTTTGTAAAGTCACTTTGGAACAATAGCCGTGTTGGAAAAGCAATGCGTATAAATAAATTGAAATGAAATAGTTTCAAAAAACACTCATCTCCGGGTTCCTCTAACTTTCACATAAAATGTATTTATTGGGTGTCTCCTCAGCCTGAAACACCAGCGAGGCAGTAAGGTTTCCTTTCCTACACAATTTAATAGGAATGAGTGATGTTTTTGTTTTTTTGAACGACTATAATTTACACTTTTATTTTTCTCCATGGCCTCTGTGAGATTTGTAGGTCAGTGCTTCCACAGGGACTAAGCCATCTGTAAAAATTGAACAGCAGATAATGACCAGCTGAGGCGGCTTTATTCAGAGCCAGCGCTGACCTTTACTCAAAAGATCATGGTGGAAATGCTTTTAACCTCTAAAACCAGTCTAAAGGCTTTTAGGCCATTATCAGAACCTTCTGATCCTGTACCATGTGATGTCTCCAAACACATTTTAAGCAGGTACTATGGAAAAGAGTAGTATTGGGGTAAAAAAAAAACATCTCATAATGATTATGATTATGTCTCCTGGTGACCAACATAAGGTGCCTGGCACAATAAACAAAGGACTGGCGGATCAATAGTTTTAGGCTAGACAGATTGCAGTGCTGAATTTGACAATGACTTTATTTGACAGGCATGTAAAAGGGTGAAAAGGAGAGAAGGGGTGCTGTTAAAGCTTCTTGATGACCTAAACAAATCTGTTTGTAGTGAGTTGGACACTTTACAAACTGGGCATTTAAAGCACAGTCAGAGAAATCCCAACGATATATGGATTAAGACAAACTGGGGAAACGATCGATTCAGGCCACTGGCAGGTGAGAAAATAAAGATCAGCAGATGGGCATCCACTGCGATGGTGATTAGAAAAATAAGAAATGTGTGTGGAAGCACATGATGGGAATAACAACCATTAAATGGTCTTGGTTAGAATGCCTCAACAAATATTTGACAGATTCTTAAGTTGCTAGTTGGATTTGGAATGTTGCAATTGTTTTGTTACAGTGCTGGATTGAAACACAGAAGTGCAAATCAGTGGCGGATGCAGAACGTGACATATGGGTGGGCATGGATTAAGTCCGGGTGGGCCTGAATCTATGGGTGTCACTTTTGAATAAGAAACTATAACAAGTCTATAAAATTCGTCAAAACTTCAGAACACTAATTTAAACAGCATACACACACACCCGAACTGCAAGTCACATTTTTGACATTATTGATACTTTAAATTGTAATGCAACGTGACATTTATTAAGCCTTTTTGGTAAAAAAAATATTGGGCTCTCATAGCCTTCAAAAAAGAACCTGCACACAGTGACAGGAAATATAAATGAACCCAAAAAAACCTTATACTTTTTTAAATAACCTATTAAAGTGTTTAAATAAATACGGCTACTAAATGCTTAAAATGAAGCTTCTAACATCATATTCTCTTCATGCAAATCACTAAAAATATATTTTCGTTCTCACATATTTAAGTTAACTTACTAAATAAAGAAAGAAAAAGGGAATTGCTAGAATAATGTTAAACTCTGGGGTTAAACGAAATGACAAATAAATAAACATTTAATATACTTTTTGATGTGCACAAGAGCAAGCCTACTCGTGAAGAGCGGAGCCGAGGAGCGCGCATATCAGACGTGAACGAAAGGAATAATGGATTTAATGCTTTCACTTCATTGACAGTTTCACTTGTTAGTGAGGATAGTAATGGCTAACAAGATGACGCCGAATTACATACAACATAATTACCTAACTAAATCTGAGAGAATGCAAACACATTACAATATTTTTTCCTCCGCCCGACGGCCAAGGCGCATCATTTTTTTTTAGCCCGACAGGAATTAGCCATAGCCCGTAATGGACGTCGGGCAAGCGATGTTGCGAGGTTTGTTTTGTAGAAAGACTTTCTTTAAAGTGAATTTCGTTTTGTATAAATTGTATCTTAATATTAATCAATGTTTGATCAAACAATTGCCTCGATTTAATAAATAAGAAGCAAACCAAGAGCGTCTGTGGTGTGGATTGAAGTGAACCCACTATATTTCCGCAGCCTACGTCTTTCTGCTTTAATGAATTTCTTAAATTAATGTCTCAATGACACAGTAGGCTTATAGGTTGTTATGATAGGCTATTTGTTGCTTAAAAGCAATAGGCTATATTGTATAAAGTGTAGCAATAAACGTGGTGTGACTTATAGTGCTGCTATATCGCTATATCAAACAACATCACTATGATCAGATGTTTTCTTTTTTTTTTACCCCGCTGTCATATTTGTTGTGTGTTTATGTTATTGAGAGGAAAGCGCGCAGCACATATTTATAACGTGTTGTTATTCAAAATACGTTTTCTACTTGCTTGCAAAAAAAGTTCTCAAAGTGATCATGGCTGAAAGCTGCTCGGGAATATTTCATTATAACGCAACATTCAACTGCTTTAATAGTTTTTCAATAGTTATCAGGCTTACTAATAATTTTACTGTTTTTAACATAACATGCAATAGATAAATTACACCACATAAAGTAGTATACATGTCTAACTATACAGAGTAGTATTTTTTACATTTCTGATTGGGCGGGCCAGGCCCGCCCATAGCTCCGCGCCTGGTGCAAATACAATTTTCAAAATCTGCCTATACTGTATGTATTATGCTTACTTGATGTGGATACATTTTTATTCCATACCAAGACATGTACATAAACTATGATGGAAAAACATTTACTGGTTAAATTATCACTTAATTATTAGAGATCTTAAGCATTATCCTTTAAGTTTAAAAGATCATGAGAAATAAATAAATAATAAATAAAATTCAGTCAACATCGTTCAAATGCTTATAATCAGATTTTTCAAATAGGTTTTATAAATAGGTTTTTGTGCTTTTGCAACCTTTGTTTCTTATGCTGCGTTCACACCAGTCGTGGTAGAGGCGTCAATCGTAAGTGATTGAGTGTCACTCATTCAACCTGAAGGAACGCTTAATATTGTCCGTTAGCAGTCGCCCGGAGCTATGCGACACAAGTTCTTATTTCTATAGAGACAGGAATTAAATGGACCTCGCTTGGAAGAGTGTCAGTGAGGACATTGGGCAACCTGGTAAGTTGTAAATACATATTTCACTTTTGAGTCACGTGACGATTATCGACCCTCTGCATTCTTGTCCCCCTATAGTTAGGTGACCAAATACAAACCGGTAACTCTCTCGATAAAAGCACAATTAACATCAGCCATCTTGCAAACAGACAACCGCATAGCATTTGCCCCTCCCACAAGAAGCGTCTAATGCTTGCTTTTTCAGCGTATCTGCTTCGCTCTAGACGCGCGAATGCATTCAAACTGTTCAAGCGGCAAACTAGGCGCGGTAGACGCGATTTTGACGCCTCAAACACAGCTCATGTAAACGCAGCAAAACTGTTCAAGCGGCAAACTAGGCGCTGTAGACGCAATTTTGACGCCTCAAACACGGTCGATGTAAACGCAGCAAAACTGTTCAAGCGGCAAACTAGGCGCTGTAGACGCGATTTTGACGCCTCAAACACGGTCGATGTAAACGCAGCAAAACTGTTCGAGCGGCAAACTAGGCGCGGTAGATGCAATTTTGATGCCTCAAACGCGGCTGGTGTAATCCCAGCAAAACTGTTCAAGCGGCAAACTAGGCGCTGTAGACGCAATTTTGACGCCTCAAACACGGTCGATGTAAACGCAGCAAAACTGTTCAAGCGGCAAACTAGGAGCGGTAGACGCGATTTTGACGCCTCAAACGCGGCTGGTGTAAATGCAGCAAAACTGTTCAAGCGGCAAACTAGGCGCAGTAGCCGTGATTTTGACGCCTCAAACACGGCTGATGTAAACGCAGCAAAACTGTTCAAGCGGCAAACTAGGCGCGGTAGCCGCGATTTTGACGCCTCAAATACGGCTGATGTAAACGCAGCAAAACTGTTCAAGCGGCAAACTAGGCATGGTAGACGCGATTTTGACACCTCAAACGCGGCCGATGTAAACGCAGCAAAACTGGTCAAGCGGCAAACTAGACGCGGTAGACGCGATTTTGATGCCTCAAACGCGGCTGGTGTAAACGCAGCAAAACTGTTCAAGCGGCAAACTAGGCGCGGTAGACGCGATTTTGATGCCTCAAACACGGCTGGTGTAAACGCAGCAAAACTGTTCAAGCGACAAACTATGCGCGGTAGACGCGATTTTGATGCCTCAAACGCGGCTGGTGTAAACGCAGCAAAACTGTTCAAGCTGCAAACTAGGTGCGGTAGACGCGATTTTGATGCCTCAAACACGGCTGGTGTAAACGCAGCAAAACTGTTCAATCGGCAAACTAGGCGCGGTAGACGCGATTTTGATGCCTCAAACGCGGCTGGTGTAAACGCAGCAAAACTGTTCAAGCGGCAAACTAGGAGCGGTAGACGCGATTTTGATGCCTCAAACGCGGCTGGTGTAAACGCAGCATTATCGTCCTATTATTATATAATGACCACTAATTTTCCACAATTCATCTTTGCTTTGACCCTGTCATTGCCAGGACCACCCATAATTGTTGTGTTTTTCAACTTAGGTTTCATTGTTAAAGATGGGCTGCTTAAAAGTACACTCATAGTTTTATCCAGATTTCACTGAGTTTGTCAAGATTACTCATACATTTCTCATCATTCGTTTGCCAGGCATTGTACTTTCATTGTCCAAAATCCAGCAGGTTGTTGAACGTACTGTCGGAAAGTATTTATGAATCTGCACTCATGCATGATCTGTAAATAAAAACGATCTCATCTGAAATATGAGGGAGATTTGTCAGCCTCTTTTACACCTTTCCAATACATCAATATGCCATTATGATTTCAGCGCAGTGAAGGGCCCTTTAAAATTACTACTGTATAATTGCAGTCTTCCACGCCACCATTATCCAGAGCTTTAAGTTATTGACTAAAAGACGACCACTCAAATGCACTCTCTTTGTTAAGCTTGTGACTGGATCATTGTCCCCAGAGGGCATAAAAATGGTCAGACCACCACTGTGTAAGTGAATCGTTATGGGGTTTTGCCAAAAGGGGAAAAGGTTTGCGAGGGTAAATGATGGAGAAAGCACTTCGGTTGTCTATACTTAAACATTCTTTCTTTCTTTCTTTCTTACAGACCCATTGGTGGATCTTGAGCAATATGAATTAGCTGTTTTGGCTGATACTCTCAGAGGTTACCTTCAGGATTTGCCTTGCCCGCTCATCCCATCTGTAGTGTACAGTGAGCTGGTCTATGCAGCTCAGGGTAAGCAAAACATTCAAATACTGTATATATATATATATATGTCATGATTTCGATCCTGTCTCTCATACGAAGCGATCTTAAGTTTTTTCAAGTTTTGGAATATAACGCAAATCATATCCAAAAGTTTCATTCAGTACAGTAACCTGGAAAAAAATCAAAATTTCATTCACAAAATAATGAAAATGATGTTTTTGGGGTGACATGCGAAGTACAGTAAATGATGACATGAATTTTGTTTTTGGTTAACTCTTCATGTTTGACTCTTCAGTTTAAACACACAACCAAAATTGTTGTCATTTTTAAAATATAACAACCTGACAGTTTTCAGTGGGCAGACAAAGGGTTAAGTAAGAGTGAGAACAAATGCAGTGTGTGTGAGAGAGAGAAGAAAAGTGTGTGTGTATGTGTGCTAGGGGAGGCGATGCTATAGCAGAGGGTAAGTTTACATCTCTTTCTAACCTCGCTCTGCATTACACCCACTAAACATGAAACACAAATGCACGCATGCCCTACAAATTATGTAAGAACCATTCTTGAGTAATGCCTCATCATGATTCCTTTGATTGAAAAATAATAACAAGGATTATTTCAGCCTTAGAGGAATAGTTCACACAAACCTTATTTCATCATTTACTTGCCATTATTTTTTCCAAACCTGTATGACAGAACTATTGTTCCATGAAACAGACATTTTGAATAATAAACTGGTTGCTATTTACATTTACATGCATTTATGCATTTGGCAAACAGTTTTTCTTTTTTCTAAGCAACTTGCATGTACAGTGCTTTCAAGGGATGTTTATATCAGTGTGTGTGTTCCCTTGGAATGGAACCCACAACCTTTGCACTTCTAACACAATGCTCTCCCAATTGAGCTACAGAAACACACTTGCATTCATTTCAATGTAGTGACCAGCGTAGAATTCAAACAAAATAGGTTGGGTAATCTAAAATTTGATTTACACACCCTCATGTTGTTCTATGCCTGTGTGAGTTTCTTTTTTCTGATATACACAAAAGAAGAAAATTTGATAAATGATGATAAGCACACAGCTGATTGTAACCATTGACTTCCATAGTAGGATAAACAAATCCTATGGAATTCAATGAAAACATCAACTCTGTTACCATATTTTATCAAAATATGAAGTTTGGTTCTAAAACGCAATAAACGCCATTAAAAAAAATAGTTACCACCAAAATCAATATTGTATCTGGTCAGTATTAAAAAGTAAATTCTTAATTTTATGCAAAATCCAATATCTGCCGTGTTATTCTGTCATCTTTTCTTTCTTTTTTCCAAACCATGACAAACACAAGTCCTCCCTCTCTGCAGAATGCAATAAATCCGCTCAACCAATCACAGCGTTCCATTCTACGCATTATAAACAATAAGGGCGCCGCTTTGAATACACATGGAATCCTAGTTTTTCTCATCTACTTTATACTTCTTGATCAACAAACAAACAAAAACAAAATAATACTTTAATGGCATAGATAAACCTGTTGTGGTTTTCTGTGGTGGGGAAGAAGCCATCAAAATAGAATAATTTACGGCTGTTGCTTGTTCTCACCCAACAGCATCATTCTTCTGTCATGCTAACACATTGACCCCAGGGGATCTTATGAAAAACTTTCCATTATTTTACTTGAAGTCAACGAAAATCGAGCAGGACCAAAACATTTTATTTTATTTTATTTATTATTAACAGCTGATCGCTGTCAAAAAAGTTCAGAGACAACGTCCCAAGGATGACAGCAGCAATGACAGTGTTCTTAATATGACAAAGTAAATGTTTTGATTAATGCCATTAATGTTATCTTTTAAAATCAGTGTATCCCACTAGTCAACTAAATGAATATAACATGGCAAAGATGAATGCACATTTATACACTCTATTGGGTGCTACTCTGAGATGCTCTATTGGGTTGAGATCTGGTGACTGTGGGGGCCATTTTAGTACAGTGAACTCATTGTCATGTTCAAGATGGCCATTTGAAATGATTCGAGCTTTGTGACATGGTGCATTATCCTGCTGGAAGTAGCCGTCAGAGGATGGATACATGGTGGTCATAAAGGGATGGACATGGTCAGAAACAATGCTCAGGTAGGCCGTGGCATTTAAATAATGCCCAATTGGCACTAAGGGGCCTAAAGTGTGCCAAGAAAACTTCCCCCACACCATTACACCACCACCACCAGCATGCACAGTGGTAACAAGGCATGATGGATCCATGTTCTCATTCTGTTTACGCCAAATTCTGACTCTACCATTTGAATGTCTCAACAGAAATCGAGACTCATCAAACCAGCAACATTTTTCCAGTCTTCAACTGTCCAATTTTGGTGAGCTTGTGCAAACTGTAGCCTCTTTTTCCTATTTGTAGTGGAGATAAGTGTTACCCGGTGGGGTCTTCTGCTGTTGTAGCCCATCCGCCTCAAGGTTGTGCGTGTTGTGGCTTCACAAATGCTTTGCTGCATACCTCAGTTGTAACAAGTGATTATTTCAGTCAAAGTTGCTCTTCTATCAGCTTGAATCAGTCGGCCCATTCTCCTCTGACCTCTAGCATCAACAAGGAATTTTCGCCCACAGGACTGTCGCATACTTTTTCACACCATTCTTTGTAAACCCTAGAAATGGTTGTGCGTGAAAATCCCAGTAACTGGGCAGATAAATGAAATACTCAGACCGCCATGCTCAAAATTGCTTAAATCACCTTTCTTTCCCATTCTGACATTCAGTTTGGAGTTCAGGAGATTGTCTTGACCAGGACCACACCCCTAAATGCATTGAAGCAACTGCCATGTGATTGGTTGATTAGATAATTGCATTAATGAGAAATTGAACAGGTGTTCCTTTTCTTGGTATAGAAAACACATTTTACCCAAATTAGTCAAAATGGATTTATTGCGCTTTGGAACCAAACTCTTCAATCTTTTATCACAATACTTTCATTGTATTTGTTTATCCTTCTATGGAAGTCAATGGTTTCCACCAACTGTGTGGTTATAATTATTTATTAAAATTTCTTCTTTTGTGTTTATCAGAAACAAGTAATTCAAGCAGGTCTAAAACAACACAAGGTTGAGTTAATGATGACAAAAAAAATTATTTTCAGGTGTAATATCCCTTTAAGACAGCTCAGCCAATACCTTCCGTTATCTGCAATCTCCTACAGTAAAACCATTAATATATGAATTACTTCATAATGTCTGAGTTGCTGGTCCTATGGAGCAGGGTGCAGCCTAATTGCATCCATTTAGCTCAGGCAATAGGAACATATTTGATTGATGGCCTATACATCTAATAATTTAGTCTTCCGTCTTCAGTTATGCTGGCGCTGTTATGTGCGTTACTTAAATGAATTGCAAGATTTAACGTAAAATATTGCTCTCCATCCCCAAAGGAGGAAACTAATATTCGTTTTGTGGTGCAGTGAACAGCTTAAATCAAGGCAATGACTCAGTGTAATGCGCTTGGGTTTATAATACATTGTATTGGGTATATGTGTTCTGCAAACCTTACAGTGCTAAGTCACTACAGGATGTGCCATATGGCATATTCAGCATTTGTGCATTAACCGATTTAAAGAATCAATGGGCTATTATGGCAAATAAGCTTTCCTGGAAAGTCCCTTTGTCAAATCGTGCCTATAACAATGCCAAACCCCACCTCTCGCTTTTTGTTTATAAAACCTGGCATGCTTTTGTGTGACACCCATAAATTAATCAACAAACCTAAACAAGCTATTTTTATTTGTGTGAAAAGCCTACGCATTGTTTTTTTAGTCATCCATAATTTTCTCTGAGTTTTATGAAGCATGAATTCAGAGTAGAACAATCTAATTTATTTCAAGCTTTTGGTAATTTAATCATTTAAGACAGCAAAAATTGCCTTTTTTGGATACTCAAGTGACTCAAGTGTTCAAGTCTCATTTTTAAAGCATTGTTCAGGGTTATCTGTCATGGTTCACATGCCTGGAGCACCGGTGCCCATCTGGCTGACCAGGAGCCAGCGTGCCCCCTTCCAGGAATGCGATTGGTCGTCTGCCTGGCTATCGTTACCCCGGTTGTGTCGTGCTGAGTCCAGATGGGCTCGGCCAAGTTCCCAGCCTGCAGTCCGTGACGCTGGCCTTTATTGAACCAGGGTCACTCACTATCGGCAATCTCTGTGTGGGTGGAGATGTTGGGACCGTCCGGCTTCAGACCGGGGGTGCAAGGTTACATGGGTGTGTGTCTGTGCATCTATTATGTGCGTCTGCATACTCGCAGAAGCCCTAAATTTGTTCTTGTATGAGTGGTTTGCGCTCTGGCCAAGGTCACAGTATTGACCCGTTTTTCAGATCGGCAGATTGTCAATCATTCATCACTCGACCCTCTGCCACAGACAGCCCAAGACCTTTGACCTTTTAACACTTATCTTATATAAGCACCATGGCAGGGATGCCTTAACCAGCCAACACCTTAATGGCTTTGTTCACGCTCATAATTCATAAAGGAAATGCGGTTGGCAGGGGATTGAGGGGGTGTTTTGGGGGGCTGTGAGAGCAGCTTTTAGGCATGAGTCTTACTTACATTGAAATTCTTGTGACAGGTGAGATTTAAGGAGACTATATCACAGGACTTGCCTATGTGCAAGCTGCCCCATTGACACTGAATTATGACCGTTGTATAGAAAGATACAAACTATCAAGTGTGAAAACAAAATGAGACCTAGTAAATCGGTCTGTCTGTCTATCTGTCCATCTTTCTATATCTGTCTGTCTATCGTATCTGTCATGAACAAGAGACTGCTTTTGCATTAGTAACAGCGTCTCTGTTCCTACAAATGATGAAGATAAATATTTATTGTGTCTAAGGGACTTTGGGATGATATGCCGCTCATATCTTTGCCGTCACAAGGGCGCTCTTTACTGCAGATAACCCTGAATCACAGATGCTTGGCTCTTTACTATGGGAAACCCCATCTGAGAGGAGATCATCAATAGCTGTTGCAAGCTGTCTAAATAACTGCATTGTCCTCGTGATTGCTTGTAGACAATGGATGGGAAACCCATGTTAGCCTAGCACTCTTAACTCCTGCTAGGCTGACCTCCTAGTCCTAGGTCATGGCTTTTGTAATGTGCCCAGTCATCAGTAGCGCTGTGCAAATTATTTGGGAAAATGATCCTCATATCAATTTGTAGTTACCTTATATCAATATACAAACGTAAACAACATAAAAATCTCTAAATGGCTTTGTAACACAGTCTCTCTCTCCTTAGAGATCCAAAGCATGGAGGAGTGTGGACATCAACTGAAAGGAATCCTTGACTCCCCCAGTGTCCCTCAGGCTAACCATCAGCTCCTGGTTCATCTGACCCGGCACCTATACAAGGTGACACAGACTGGAGGAGCAGCTCAGGCAAGCCCTAGGCTTCTGGCTATGGCCTACAGCGAGGCCATCTTCAAAAATAACCACTTTAGGTATTGTCAATCATCTTTTGTGTCAAGTTAAAGGTGCCAAAGAATTAATTGAAGTAATATGTTACATTGTTCTCTGATATGTACATATGTGGCTTTATTAAAGGGATAATTTGGCCAAAAATGAGCTGTCCGAGATGCCAATGTCCATAATTTTTTAGACTAACACATTTTCAGTTATTTTAGAAAATATCTTAGATCTTTCAGTTAATTAAATGTTAAGTTACAGGGTTCACTCCTTCAAGTCCAAAAAATTTGCATTTATCCATCCCCAAAGAAATCCAAACGGCAAGGCCTTCTAAGGGTAATCCGCAAGGTGTTGTTGTAGAAATATCCATATTAAAAACTATAAATGTAGGGTGGCCATTCGTGCCAGTTCCGCCGGACACGTCCAGAACATGTTTTGGGGTTCGTTCTCCGGAAGTCGCGTTGGTCGACCGCATACGTCATCAAGGTTTAATATTTCGGGTTTAATTTCAGAAAAGCAACTGTTACATTTCAAGGTAAGAATGAAACTACAATAATTGTGTGTCTTAAAAGAAATAAATCAAAATTTTCTCATGTATTTTAACTGAAATGCGAGAACCTCGATGACGTATGTGGTCGAGCAACGCGACTTCCGGAGAACAAACCCGAAAACATGTTCGGGACGTGTCCGGCGGAACTGGCACGAATGGCCACCCTATATAAATGAAAATAACTAGCTCCGATAACGGCGCCATCTTAGTCACGTCCGCATACAAGATAAGAGCGTATACAGTTTACAGAAAGTTCTCTGCTGTTGCTCTGTTCCCCGGCCTCCATATTTGTCATATGTCACTAAAAAAAATGCATACACTACACTGATACTCTCTCCTGAATACAGAGGAGTCTAAGATGGCGGCATTTTCGGAAGCGTTTTTGGTCAATTTTTTGGACTTGAAGAACATGGGCCCCGTAACTTTACCCTGTTTTCTGATTGTTTATGATGAAATAGAACGGTTTTGACTGAAATTGCGACATATGCGGCTGCCCCGAGAATTTTCGGGTGTTTGTGTATCACCTCCCACCTCTATAATGGCTATATAGGTGCACAGGAACAATCCTTCCTAAAATGCATTAACTTTCGTTTACAAAGACGTGAAACTCACCGAGTGGTCAGGGGTGTTCACTGATATGCTCACACAAAAATCGCTGCAAAATACGCATTCCAACAGGTTTTATCGTAGTTTTTGCCAACTCCATTGACTTGTATTAGATGTGCTGTGAGGTACGGTATTATCCGCGCCGGGAACTTTGTCTGTATTCTTGCAATTGGCAAAGGTGGATTATCGCCATCAACTGGGCTGGAGTGTCTATAATTCAAGCTCTCAGCGGAAGAATGTTCGGGTGTGAGGCGTTTGGAAAAATAGGTACACAAGTTAACAACGAATGCTAAAACACCTGTTGGAAGGCGTCTTTTGCGGCGATTTTTGTGTGGGCGTGTCGGTGAGCGCCCCTGGCCACTCTGTGGGTTTCGCGTCTTTGTGGACGGAAGTTTGATGCATTTTGGAAAGGATTGTTCCAGTGCATCTATAAACCCATTGTAGGGGAGGTGAAACACAAACACCCGAAAATTCTCGGGGCAGCCACATATGTCGAAATTTCAGTCAAAATCGTTCTATTTCATCATAAACAATCTGAAAACAGGGCTTTAAGTGTAAAATACCGAACTTATATGTACATACAGTAGTTAAATACACCTCATTTAAAGTGTGACCAAATCTTAAAGCATTTAGCAGATGGTCTCTGTGCACTATAGTACACTTAAATAATCATTTAGTCTCTGACATGGCCTTTCTCAGTCAATATTAAAGATAACACGGTCATATTTTCACAGAATGTTCTTTATATTCTTTATGATTTTAGGTAGAAAAAAAACGAAATCATAAAAATGACTTTAGCTGGGTTATCACAGGCAGGGTCACATATTAGAAGTAAAACCCTTAATACCAGAAACTGGTTCTTGATATAAAAAAGGTTTTTCTGCTGAATCTAAGTTAGTTTAAGGTAACTTGCTGAATTAAGGTAACTTTTTGAATTATGATAAATTATGGAACAAGTCAAAGAACTTTATCTCGGTCTAAAGGAAAAGTCATTTCCCCCTGAATTGGCTCCCTCACAGTGGAAATATGTATAATTCAGACCTGCGCTGAAACAGGAGAAGAATATATCACCATGTAGAATTTCGTGGTTACTCATGTGGAAGAAAAACCTCTATAAATTTGAATAAAAGCATGTGCAAGTGTATTTCAAATTGCATGTACATTCGAATTATTGGTTTCAACAGGATGCCCAGTTTAGCTTATGTGGTGACCTATCTTACAGTAATTCCCCCGGTTTAATTAAAGTAGAGCAGAGTGAGATGAGGGAACTGTTATGCCTGATCTATCTCTCAGCCCAGTGCATGACAGCCCTTAATGTCTGCATCCCCTGTACAATCTCCTGAGAGGAACAACACAGAACAAATAACAGATGGGAAAGCTTATTAAAATGTGTTGCACTATGTTACCGTCCCTTGTTCCTGCCATTTGAAAAGTACCGGGATTGCATGTTGATAACTCTCAATATGTTTCACGAATGTTATTACATGGCTCACTGGAACGCTGAATTCTGATTGGCTAGTTGCATGATACATGCAAACCTCCGCATATCCGGGAATTAAGTGGTAGCGGACATGATCACCATATTGTGGTTTATTTTGTGATAATGAATGACTGACTCCATATAAGCTATTGATACATTATCATACATTTATTACAAAGAAAACAGTGTTTCTTAACTTTGATAAGAGGGTGTCGAGGCCCTTACGGAAAAATGATATCAAAAGATAATACATAGGCTGCACAATTAATCGATAAAATAATTGATAACACTTTACAATAAGGTCTTATACATTAACATAGTTTATTCATTTTCTAACATTAACTAACAAGGAGTATGTTAAGAGCATTAATAATGCTTTGTTAATGTTAGATGGTACCAATATAAACATTTTATTGTTTGTTCATTGGGCATCACAGTAACCAATATTTACAGATGCAACATTTGATTTAAAATAATTAGTAAATGGTAAAATTTACAACAACTAAGACTAACAAATGCTTCAAAAGTATTGTTCATTGTAACTTTGTTACCTAATGTAGGGTACTAATGTTAACATATGCAACCTTATTGTAGAGAAAAGTGTTTATTAGAATATCTCGTTTAAATACAAAATTCCTATTCCATCAATTTTTCTAGTGCTCTTATCTTTCTCACTTTCTGTGTACAAACTTTTTCAATGGTAAGTTTGCTCTTAAAGGGACAGTTCAACCAAAAATTTTCATTTTTACACACACAAAGTAATTTTAAAATGACCCAAAAGTGTTATATATGGTTATATATATATATTAAATATTTCCACTCGATTTCACTTTCTTAAGCCCTTTTCACACAGACATTACGTAAAATACACGGGAAAGGCATCCGGGATTTTTCCGGGATACTTAGTTTTTTTGTTCATTCACACTGCCATGATTACCCGGCATCTGATGGTCCCGGAAAGACACATGACCTATTGAAAGTCCCGCCCTCTCTTCTACGCAGCGTCTGAAGTTTGCATAATATATATTATTTCTCTCTCCAAGAACCACTCGCGTGCATTTTTCTTTATGATAAGATTATAAAGGAGCGCGTGACGCGCCGTTCTAATGCTGGTGAATGATCTCAGCTTCAGAGAGGATATTTGACGAGCTCCCTGATCTCTGCTTTAATACAGTTTTCAAACATTTCTCATCGTGATTGTTTATATGCATTTAAAACCCGCATTTTGAGGAGCTGAACGATATATCTTGTTGGGATGACGCGTGGGTATTTTCGTTTATTATAGCTCAATGAGCATGTGACACGATATTCTTTTATGCTGCTGAATGATCTCCGTTTCAACTCAGTAAGTTATAAGCTAACTTACCTGATATCTGCTTCGGTCCAGTTTGCTGACATTTCTCGTCGTGAATGTTGTAAAGCCCTTATTTTAAAGAGTTGAACCAACTTCATGTTGCCATGACACGCGCGTCCTCACTACGGCACGTGCGTCATTGTTTATGTGTCTCATTTATCATTTCCTGATAACTGCGATAATATAGTTTGCAACATTTCTGTGGTGAATGTTTATATGCGTGTTATCTCTCGTTTTAAGGAGCTGAACCATAACTTTTGTTGTGATGATGCGCGCGTCCTCACTACGACACGCCCATTACGGCATTCTTTTGGCTTCTTGTTCACGCAGAGGGGTTATCCGTGTATCTGACTAGGTCCTCTTTCCGGCAACGATCCCAGAAGATGAACGGGACAAGTTTGTGTTCACACAGACGCTTGTCTGGCAATTTTACGGGTATTTTCTGGGACCAAAGGTCTGTGTGAATGGGGTTTTAGGTGCACCTGTTCAACACAAATTGCTAATCAGCCAATCACATGGCAGTTACTCAATGCATTTAGGCATCTAGACATGGTGAAGATGACTTGCTAAAGTTCAAACTGAGCATCAGAATGGGAAAGAAGGGGGATTTAATGGCGCTTTTCCATTGCATAGTACCCCACGGTTTGGTTTGGGCCAGCTCACCTCACTTTGGCTTGGTTAGCTTTTCCATTGAGTTTAGTAACACTTCAGAGTGCCAGGGATTATAGGCGTGTTGTTATATTTGCGCTGCCTACTGCTGTGACATCATACATGTGAGAGCGTTGTTGTCCATTCCCATACATTCATTTATTTCTCAGTCTTCCACAAAATTAAAATTGACCACTATAAATAGATGTTTGCACATCGTGTTTATCACTACCTCTGTCTCACATGACAGTTTCTGTACAAACAACCGTGGCGTCGGTCGACACACTCCACTGAGCCTCATTTAAGTTGCATTTAAGCATATATGCGAATGTCCGCCACAAACGGCAAGTCTGGAAAAATGTTATGGTGTTCCTCATTCACAACCTGGGCATGTTTTTCATCGTCAAAAGGGAGTTTAGGAACTTATAGCAGAGCACAGATAACAACAGGTTTACTTGAGACAGCACAAGCTAGCATAAAGGTAAAGCTAATCTTTTACGATTCTCTCAGACCAATCAGTGATCTACAGTGTTTTGTGTCACGTTTTGGTATCAGCTCGGCTCGCTTGGAACCCCGACTGAGGTGGTACTAAAAAAAGAGTATTACGAACTAAACTCATTGGAAAAGCTCCCAAAAGTAAGCTGACCCGACCCAAACCAAACCGCAGGGTACTATGCAATGGAAAAGCGCCATAAGTGACTTTGAACTGGATCTACTGGGAATTTCACTTACAACCATCTCTAGGGTTTACAGAGAATGGTCCAAAAAGAGAAAATATCCAGTGAGCGGCAGTTGTGTGGACGAAAATGCCTTGTTAATGTCAGAGGAGAATGGGCAGACTGGTTCGAGATGATAGAAAGGCAACATTAACTCAAAAAACTACTTGTTACAACCAAGGTATGCATAATACCATCTACGAACACACAAAACGTCAAACGTTGAAGCAGCAGTTATAAAAGCAAAAGGCGGTCCAACCCATTACTAGTAGGGTGTACCTAATAAAATGGTTATTGAGTGATATTTTAAGTGTCCTGAGGACATTTACTCCACCACTTTCTTTTTGTAGATATTGCTGTTGTCTTTTTTTTAAGTAAAATGCCTAAACAACAGTTCAGGTATAGACAATATGCACTAAAAGAGAGGCAAAAATCTGCTATATTGAACAGCACTATAGTAATAAACAAACATGACACTCCGCTTTGTTTAAATGATAGAAACACCACTGTATACAATAACACATTTTCAGAAGACCAGTAGCATCTTTATTACCAAGATACCATGTCCAAAATAACACTGCAATGCCATTTATTTTTTGTGTGGTATTATAAAGCACAAAGTAGCTAAGGACATCACACTGTCCTGAATAAGGGACTTTAGTGCACATAATAAAGAGTAGAGTGCAAGTGAGTCACTGCTAACTCAGTCAGCTCATTGTAGTCCATTAAGTCGCCTCAGTCTTATTCGATTGTGAGCTACTTTTCTGTCCTTCCGCCAAGAGACTCCGGTGGGATTTTCCCTTCTTATAATGGCCTGTCAATAGTCCCCTTGCTCTAGGGCAGTCCATGCAGAGAGAGAGAAAGGGCAAGAAACACAGAGAGAATGCATTATGCCTCCAACAATTATTCTGGTTAGTCATCCGCTTTGGCCACTTTATAGAGGTATCACAGGACCTAAATTACAACCAAATGCACAAGTAAATGAACATTTGGCTGACCTCATGAAAGAGAAGAATCCAAAATGTCATAAACATAAAAAAGCAGTCAGCCACTAAAACTCATGACATGACGTGTGTGTATGAGTGAGTGAAAGTATGACTAATTAAATTTTTGATTCATTGGTGCATGTTTTTTTCCAATAGTTTTATGACTAGGAATACACACAAGGGCGAGGGTTCTCATGGAAGATAAATATAAAAGGCAGGACTGTGCAAAAATCTAAGATGCAAAAAAATAATAAATGGGTTTATGGTGAAATCAGATCTCTTTGTGGGCCATACCATCTGCTGTAAGACTCCAAAAATGTTTGGAAATCTATACTATTATATTTCATACTGACACACTAAAGCAAAAGAAACACATAAACCTTAGGATTTTTGTTTTGTTTGAAGGATCTAATGTGCAGTACAGTATAACTTACATATTTGTGACATTTTTAACAATTTAACCTATTTCAATGACCTGTCAGAAGTTTTTTAATGAAGTAATTTCTTAATGAAAATCATTAAAATATATATAGCGGGGAAAATAAATAATTTACACACATTGACACAAAATTTCCACCAGATGTAGCCATTAAGCCAAAGAAATCAGAACATTTAAGTATACAAGTTGAGTCATAATAAATAAAGTGAAATGACACAGGGAATAAGTATTGAACACAATTTGTAGAAAAGCCTTTGTTGGTGATTACAGCTTCTAGATGCCTCTTAGTGTAAAGAGAGACCAGTTGTCTGCATTGCTCAGGACTAATTCTGGCCCATTCTTCCACATAAATGGTCAAATAGTTATTTTCCCCACTGTATTACAGTAGTAATCTTATAGTATTACTAAGAAGTAGAAGATAAAAAATCTCTCTCTTTCTCTTTTCATGCCAGTGCGGATGTAAACCCAGAACATCATGTTAAGATTCTTGAAGCGCTCATCACGATTGGAGGCCTTGTGGAAATACAGGCAGCACCAGGTAAGCCGTCAGATGTTCCCATAATTTTGTGCACCATGAGTCTCGGATTGCTTTCCGTGTAAACTCATGCTTCTAAAATGCGTTGTCTTTAAATGAGGTGCTTTGTTGTAGACTTCTAATAGTAAAAGCATCTTTTGTGGATGTAGCTTTAATGTGTTTGTGTGTGATGGAGAGAGTTGTTGATGAGAGCTCAATGGATGTTCATGGTAAGCTTAATAAAGGGTAATGATACCCGCTTTCGAAAATTGCTTCTGCTTTACTGGCTCCAGTCAGCCGAGACGAAACTTAGTTGTGATGGATCTTGCCATTATGTTGACTACAAACATTAAGTTTCAGTCGTTGGACTTCATAAAAATGACTAAAACTTGTAATAGATTACAAATAAATATAGGGCTATTAAATGGCAATTTTGCCTAAATTATTATCAAGAGTCCTGTTTTGGAGACATGTTTTTAAAAAAGGCATTTCTGTGGAAAGTGTTGAATAAAATATGAATTTTGCCAGTTTAGCACAAAGAAATACTGTATAAGCTCAGATACAAAAGCTGTCACTGGGGTGGTACAGAGGTGTAAAGTACTCGAGTAAATGTACTTCGTTACTGTACTTAAGTATTTTTTGGGCTACTTTGTACTTGTACTGAGTATCAAAAATATAAGCAACTTTTACTCTCTACTCAATTACATTTTTGATTAGGTATTTGTACTCTTTACTCCACTACATTTGAAATGACACTTAACGTTACTCGCTACATTGTTTATTCGTCAAATAAAAACGAAACGAAAGTGTCAGAGAGTGATGATGGATAGAATCTGTGGTCGCGAGGTTAGACGGACCTATGAGACGGACACACACAACTGAGGGACTTCATTGGCGCTACGCAAGGCAATCGTATGAAATCAAAGTACTGCGAGAGCGAATCAAATGCATATGGAGAAGTCTGGTCTCGCGGTATTTTGATGTCAAACACTGAATGGCTTGCGTTGAGCCACCGTAGCCGGACATCTGCGTGCTGCGTATGTCATAAACTGTAGAGAAAAGTTAGCGTCTTATCTGAGAGACGAGATAAAGAGCAAACATATGAATGCATATCACATTTGCTTCTGTCAAGGGACCCTTTGTTAAACTTGTGATGCTACAATCAAACAAAAGTGAAGCGCGATTGGGTAATCCCGCAACTCAAAGGCAAGCACAAATGTTTTATATACTCTGATGCTACTTTATCAGCTAACCTAAGCTGGTAAGTTACATAACTTGATATAACTTACTATATAAGCCAAAATAAACCAGCGATGTCCTGTACTGATTGCTCAAGTAACTTAAGTACATTATAAGATTGATAACAAGTGTACAATTTCACTGTCCTCAAATTTAACCGAGTATGCTGTAATGTGTATTTACTGTAAAGAGGGATGCATGACTAAATGTGCACTTAATGTGAGATAGTGGTGTTACGCACTACATGTGTTTTCAATTAATCTTTCGAATGAACAACTTCCTGTTTTTAATATGCATGATCATAATATGAATTTTTTAATCTTTTTATATCTTTAGGCCTATAAGAATATTTGGTAACACTTTACAATAGGGTTAATTAGTTAACAGTAGTTAATGTATTAACTAACTTGAACAAACCATGAGCAATACATTTGTTACATTATTTATTCATCTTTGTTAATGTTAGTTAATAAAAATGTAAGCTTTAATTGTTTATTCATGTTAGTTCAGAGTGCATTAACTAATGTTAACAAGATTTTAATGAAGTATAAGTAATTGTTGAAATTAAAATTAACAAAGATTAATAAATGCTAAGTGCAGTTCATTTTTAGTTAATGTTAACTAATGTAGCTAACTAATCTTAACTAATGAACCTTATTGTAAAGTGTTACCATATATTTATATCACAAAGTTAGGCTATATATTTTTCAGCATGGCACATTCAAATAGAGAATGACACTAGACTAAAATTAAATGGGTTTAAATAAAATGTAATGTTGAATAAAATTAGACTTAAACTAAATGAATTCAGATGACAAAAATATGACTAAAACTAAATTAAATTTTAATCAAAAGACTATGACTATGTTTAATCTGTGTTTGTTCTGCCAGGTCAAAATTTTGAGGTGTTTGATTTCTTTTCTATATTAGGAAATAAAACCTCATAAATAAACTTTCTTAGTTTTCACTGACCTACAATGTCTCTTTGTGTTGATGACTAGTGCATCTTTGAGCCAACATTCAGTATGAGTAAAAATACTTGAGTACTTTTAAATTGGGTTACTTTAATACTTTTACTCAAGTCGTATTTAAATTGGTGACTTGTAACTTGTAGTGGAGTAATTTTGACAGTAAGGAATTTGTAGTTTTACTCAAGTATGGCTTTCAGCTACTCTTTACACCTCTGGGGTGGTACCCTTTCAAAAAGTACATTTTTGTACCTAAATGGTACAAATTAAGACCTTTTAAAGGACCGTCCCAGATTTTTGGGAGATTTTAGGATTAGTTTGTTTGTTTGTTTAGAATTAAAGATGCATGCATAGTTTTTTGTAAATGAAATGCATTAAACTTAAAGTAACTTTTAGCTATTAGGAATTGTGTTTATTAGTTTCTAAAATTGCAATTGAGATTAAAAAGCTTTATGAATTTGTGCAACAGCAATTATAAAAAAATTCTGGGTAAAATACAAAGCTGACAAATGCTTTAATTTCACCTTATAAACTCATTTCAGTTTCTAAGCAATTTCATAGCAACCCCCACTGGTACATTTTTCAAGAAAGTTTCTCACAAGTTTACAATTCACTTTAATAGTATTTCAAAGTAATTGGAAACTTCGGTCAACAAAATCTCTGACACAGGGGTTTAGTGTGGGGTGAAGGAGTAGACTATAACTTATAGCCAATAAATGCACCCCCTATGGACACACTCGCAGATTTATGTGGTTTTGTGTGACCCGTTTTTACTGTTGTGAGGTCATAACCTCAACCCCAAGGCAGGTCTAGGGGTAAAGATATGGGTGGCAAGTTTAAGTCTAAAGTTAAACTTGATACAGTGATTCAATTCGATTAGTTGTCATAACTTTCAGGTACAGTACAAAATAAAAAAAATGTAGATATAGAAACAGCAATGCTTCCATTACCTTTATATTTCACACACAATATACTGGCCCTCAAGTGCCCGTGTGGCATTTATATGGATGAATTAACTCAGAATCTGCAGAAACTGTGTGCCCAGGCTCTCCATCCTAATGGTTTCATCTACTTGCTCGCTAAAAGCTACATCTTAAGTCTTAAGAGACAGAACTGGTGGCATATGAGCAAAGTAATCCCCTTCACACCCCGAAATTTGATTTATACAGTCCAAAACCCAAAAGTGCTACTAAGGCAAAAAAAGGGGGCCTAAAATGCATCACAACTCATCCATGTATGACTGACTGCATTCCTGCGCCAGGCAATATTGTACCTAGTAAATGACCGAACAGCTCCCCTGCCTCCAGCTTTCCAGTTTGGCCGTAATGTGTCCCAACTTGGTAAAGTTTTATGGTAAAACACTGCATTTAAAGTGCGATCTTTCGGGGGCTGCGTCGGGGACAATCTCTCTTGGATGACTCCGCTTGTCAAATGGTGATGGATTCACTGTGGCTGTTTGCTTGAGCTCTGGAGGGGAAAGTGGGAAAGGGAGTATAAAGGAAAGAGGAAAGATAGTGGAAAGCAGGCAGGAGGGGATGACAAATCCTGACACTTTTTCTGTCACTGTCAAGAAAGTTCACCCAAGTATGTAGAATATGTCATTATTTACTCTAGGAGGAACAGCGAGAAAGCATTGGAGAGAGGCTTGTTGAGGCAAATAAAACTTATGTGGCCTTTAGATGACCCAAAACCAGAGGGCAGGCAACTCGATGTATGTCAGTCAAACAATGACTCACTCAACACAGTCAGATACTTTAAGAATTGCAGATTTGTGTTGCTTAAAGCAAGTTTCTAATTTAAGTGCACCTTTGCTAAAACAATGTTATTTTGGTATAATACAATGTGTTTGTGTGGTTTATGGTTAAAAAAACACATTATTATTACCTTCTTGTAGCTCCAGATATACTGCTTAAATGTAAAATTGTGAATCGAATAGTTGCTCTTTAATGTGTTGATCTGGTTTAGAAGTATTTTATTTAACCCTTTCCCCGCCATTGATGAGATATCTCGTCAATCAAGAGAAAACGCTTCCCCGCCAATGACGAGTATTTCGTCTTTCCGCAATACCACTATTATCCACTAGGTTATTCCGCAACTTTTTAAACCCGGAAGTATTGCCCTATGGCAAGCTGCTGCATGTCCATGTCTGTTTTAAAGATCGCTCTGAATGGGATCTCTATGAAAAGTCCTTCACAAAAATGGAATTATTAGCTTTTTGCTCAAAATGTGGTGTTTTTGCAGAAACCTACCCATATTCAAAAGCTGATTACAAAAGAACTACTCAAGGTAGGATGAAACTTTTTTTTTGTTTGAAAGCAGAGGGTCTGTTCTTTCATTTGGTATATTGTATGTTTATATATTTAAAGAAGAACATTTTCTGGAAGGCATTAAACTTTTGTGAAAATCGTGAAAAACGCTGGCGCTGGCTGGCAACTTTTTTAAAAAACGCTGGCGGTGAAAGAGTTAATATATATTTTAGAATAAAAATAAAGGTTCCCGAATGGTTCTCTTTATATATATAAGCATGGAGGTTTTACAGACTATTAACTCAGCACCAGCATTTTTTATGATTTTCACAAAAGTTTAATGCCTTCCAGAAAATGTTCTTCTTTAAATATATAAGTACAGTATATCATATGAAAGATCAAACCCTCTGCTTTCAAAAAAAAAGTTTTATCCTATCTTTATTTGTTCTCCTTTATCACCTCTCAAATATGGGTAGGTTTCTTTAAAAATTATTTTTTTTTGCAAAAAGCTTAGATAATTGCATTTTTGTAGAGAACATACACACTGTAAAAAATAAAAAGTTGACTTAAAGGCGGAGTCCACGATGTTTGAAAAACGCTTTGGAAAAGGAGACGGGCCGACTACCAAAACACACTTATAGCCAATCAGCAGTAAGGAGCGTGTCTACTAACCGACATCCTTGCCGGGTTGCGTATGTGTGGGGCGGGTCTATCAACAGAAGGTCCAGATTCTATTGGGGTAGGGCCGTGTTTGTTTAGATGATTTCAAATATCAACATTGGCTTTCAAACATCGTGGACTCTCATCGTTGCCTTTAACTTAAATTTTCAAGGCAACTTGCTGCACAGTTTTTTTTGAGTTTACTCAATTCTTGGATGATGTAGTTCACCTAACTCAATTTACTGGGTAATGTCAACTTAAACCAACAAGTTGAGGTAAAGAGTAATTTAGTATATCCAAATTTAACTAATCTACATGTTTTGGACTGTGGGAGTGTACACAGAAAGGTCTCATAAACAAAGTCTTTGTCTGACTTAGCCTTTGCTTAAACCATAGACCTTTTTGCTGTGAGGCAACAATGATGCGCGGTAACTTACTGTGCTGCCCTCTACACTGAACACACACTTCTCATGGTAACAATGAACAAACATCATTGTTTCAAAATTACTCTAAATACAACATATAACTAACATTAACAACATAACAACATAAATAAAGCCAGCAAACATTAAAACAGTAATCTTTTTTAGTAAATATTAACCAAACAAGTGAATGTGTCACAATGCATACTGGGAACCATTCCGACCATTGTTTTTTTTAAATTGCTTGTTCAGATTACTCAGTTTGGCAAGTTGGGTGAACGAATTGGACAAAAACGTATATATCTAAGTCCAGTGAACAAAATAATATTTGTTAGCTGAATGATTATGCTTTTTTATTTAGTGAACACAAAATAAAGAATTGACGCCCTTCAACAAAGAAATCTTTGTTCAAGTTACTTAATTTTCTTTGTTGAATGAACATTTTAAAGTTGGATTTTTTACAGTCCATGGAGTTTTTACTGTTTTTTGGATCCAGATAATTTACTCACCACCATGTCATCCAAAATGTTGATGTCTTTCTTTGTTCAGTCGAGTAGAAATTATGTTTTTTGAGGAAAACATTGCAGGATTTTTCTCATTTTAGTGGGCTTTAATAGAGCCCAACATTTAATACTTAACTCAACACTTAACAGTTTTTTTCAACGGAGTTTCAAAAATGACTATAAACGATCCCAAACGAGGCATAAGCGTCTTATCTAGCGAAACGATTGTCATTTTTGACAAGAAAAATAAAAAATATGCTCTTTTAAACCACAACTTTTCGTCTTGATCCGGTCCAGCGGGACCTAACGTAAATGCGTAGTGACGTAAGGATGTCACGTGTTACATATATAAAACGCACATTTGCGGACCATTATAAACAATAAACTGACACAAAGACATTAATTAGTATCAGTTGACATACAACAACGTAGGAACGGTCCTCTTTCGACACACTTGTAAACACTGGGGTGGAGTTTCGCGTTCGTCCTCTGTGACCTCTTGACGTCATGATGTATTGCGTGGGGTCACGCTGGCGCATCACGACCGGATCTAGACGAGAAGTTGTGGTTTAAAAGTGCATATTTTTTTATTTTTCTTGTCAAAAATGACAATCGTTTCGCTAGATAAAACCCTTATGCCTCGTTTGGATCGTTTGTGGTCCTTTGAGACTCCGTTGAAAAAAACTGTTAAGTGTTGAGTTAAGTATTAAATGTTGGGCTCTATTAAAGTCCATTAAAATGAGAAAAATCCTGCAATGTTTTCCTCAAAAAACATAATTTCTTCTGGACTGAACAAAGAAAGACATCAACATTTTGGATGACATGGTGGTGAGTAAATTATCTGGATTTTTTTTAAGAAAATGGAATACTCCTTTAAAGCAGTGGTTCTCAATCCTGGTCCTGGAGGCCCACTGCTCTGCACATTTTGTATGTCTCTCTTACCTGATGGACAATGAGATCTCTGCTGATGAGCTGATGATTTGAATCAGCTGTGTTAAATAAGGGAGATATACTAATTGTGCAGAGCAGTGGGCCTCCAGGACCAGGATTGAGAACCACTGCTTTAAAGCAATGCATTAGCAGTGCAAAAGGTTATGGGTTCGAACTCGGGGAACATGCATGCTGATAATAAAATTGCGTAAGAAAAGTGTTTCCATGTGTGTACCTTTAAATGCAAATGAGCTACCAAACACATTTAGAAAAGTTTTTGGGTAAAGTTAACCAGTCAGTCAGTCGCTGTGGGCTGGGCTTTGTCAGTATGACATCACATTAACAAGAAAATTAAAACAGCATGTCTAATGAGACTACTTTGGTTTAATGGTGACAAAAAAAATGAAATGAAGAGAAGGTGGATTTTCATTTTTTTGTTCACACACACTGCCAACACATTTATGTCCAAACACCTTGAAAGTGGATTTTGTATTATTTGGGCCCTTTAAAAAAATCTTTCTTTGAGTAAAGGAGTTCTTGTTTATGTCTCTGCATCTCCTTTTAAGTATAGTACAGGTTTATGTATTTAAGGGTGCATAAATTAATATTTTTAAAGTAAAAAAATGGTCTATAAATGATTTAGAAAAGTCAGATCTGTATCTTTCTCTCCCTGTCTTTTCTAGTCATCATGTAAAGCTGTTCTTCTTAGTCATGCCCTCCAGCACTGACTTTAACCTCCCTACATAACACAGACATGCACACGTTCTCTCGTGAGGTCAGGTTGCAACCTCATGGAATTCCCCACTGACTGACCCCGAGTCCCGGATGACCCGGTGAAAATGACCAGTGCTGTCTTCCGCAGCCTCTCAGCTGCACACAATCACATGCTTCAATGTACCATGTAATAATCTTGAACTGCACTTTCTGTGGCCTTTGTTCCACAGACCTTTTTTCTTCTATCTTCTTCCATTTCGGGTCATTTGCAAGCACAAGCTCAAATTTGGGATTCTGCTTGGTCATACAGGGCTCCAGGCTTGTTCAGGGTAGTCATTATGGGTAGACCTACAGCTGTAGTCTTGAGAGTGGTTTGCTTTTTCATGCATATGGAAAGCTGGGTAAAAATGAACCAGTCCATGTTTCTAAGAAACTATACAGTAAAGTGCTTTACTCATAAAAATGCTGGTTTAAATTTACACTCTAAAGGCCAAAATATGGTCAATTTTTTATGCATACACGAGGGTCTGCGTACAGTGTGCATGGTGCAATTTTCATCATTAGATTGTGCATGTACACGCACCACCAGATTTTTGAAACCCCACATACATTGTATACTCTTAAAACGAATGTGTTAAAATAACACATCTTGTGTCTAAAAATAACACAGAGATGTGTTAAGGACAACACACTAGATGTTATTTTAACACATTCGTTTTAAGAGTGTAGAGTAGGTTGCACATTTGCGTACAGTAGGATATAACCCAGGAGATGCATTGCATTTTGTCGCAATGCATACGTAGAGCGTCAAATAAACTGTACCATGCAAGGCTGTGCATTCAGCCATGCATATACGTTTGCATACCGGTAAAAAACAGAATATACTTAGAGCTTAACGGTGTTTTTGGACCTGTGAACTGTTTGCTTTATTTCGAAACCAGGAATAAAATTATAAAAGTGCTGCGTTTTTTGGTTCGGTTCCCTTAACATTGCAAAATGGATCAAAAGTTATTAATAAAAGTCATGTGAGATTAAAGTGTCCTCTCATTGGTTAGAATGCAGTCATATTTCGGGATTCCGCTCTGTCTTTTGTCAGACAGTAGGTGTGGGTTTTTGTGTGGGATTTTGTAGCTGTCCTTGTATTGTTTAATCATTTTGATCGCAGCAACATTTTTCCACTGTGCTGGTAAAGCCTATGGGCCCTCTTTCAACGATCTAAGCGCATGGTCTAAAGTGTACGGCGCACAGTCTAAAAGGGTGTCTCAAAATCCACTTTTGCTAATTTAACGACGGGAAAAATGGCTTGTGCGCCTAGCACACAGTCTAAAAGGGTTGTTCCTGTTCTCGTAATGAGTAATGGGTGTGTTTTGGGCGTAATGTGCAAAAAACGAATTGGAGTCTCATCTTCCATCCCCTTTAAAAGCCAGTTGCGCTTGTGCCATGTCGATTCCCTATTTAGATGGAATTTGTAAACTGAAAAACT
This sequence comes from Misgurnus anguillicaudatus, assembly GCF_027580225.2. Lineage (NCBI taxonomy): Eukaryota > Metazoa > Chordata > Actinopteri > Cypriniformes > Cobitidae > Misgurnus > Misgurnus anguillicaudatus. The sequence goes on from NC_073344.2 coordinate 8,935,109, forward strand.
ATGCGGAGGAAGAAGACCACAAGTTTAAGATTGAAGTTAAAAAAATTGCGTTGTTTTTATTTGTATTGAAATTGTTATTTTTTTATTAAAACCTTATCATAAAATAATAATTTACAAATATGCAAGAAAAGGTTTTTACTCTAAAAATACTTTATTTGTAACAAACAGGAGATCTCACCATATCCACAGGTACAAACTCATCATATACAATAAAACTTTAAAAAAGAAAAAAAAAATTGTTTAAAGCGAAACATATAATTACTAACCAGGCTACAGGTGAAGCAGCTCTTTACGCCTTCTAACGTCTCGTAATCGGTTCTCATTTATGTCCAAGAGACTCAATAATAAACGTTTACAGTTTAATTCTTAAATTTTTCATATTTAAAAACGTTTGTGTGCTGCTGCGCATCCATGTATGTGATAAGCAAACGCATGTCGTCGTCCCGTTTATAGGCGCATGTTACTAACGTGCTCTTTAAATAACAAAAACAATATTGAGCCACTTAGACTTTAGACCAGGTTTTATTTTGTCAATGGGTAGTCTATTTTAGTTGCCTCAAAATAGCAACACACCACCAATGCGCCTGAACACACCTCGTTTTCAGACCAGACCGCAAAACTGGGTGCAAATGCATTTTTTATTTAAACAATGTGGCGTTAAACGTAAAAATTATAACTGCGCCAGGCTTAAACTAGGTGTATGATTGGACTTTTAAACTCTAAACGCCTTGCAAATTTTTGTTGTTTTGGACAGTTGTTCTGAATTATGTTTGTACAACCGTGTTTGCAAAAAACATTTCTCATTGCTTTCTCATTGTTGGTCCGTATGTCGGACCGATTGTTTTGATGGGGATCTAAGCGCAATAGTCATGTTCATATATTTTTTGCAGATAAACAGAGGTTATTCACACAGTATGAATATTGCAAAGACAAACCTATGTGGCCTATTAAAATGATGAAGAATGTAAAAAGTGGCACATCTTATTCCGATCCCCTTACACTCTTAAAACTTCACATGAGGGTACATAAAGTAGAAGATTGATTTAAATATTTATGACATTCTATACTTAGAATGACATGTTTACTGTATATTTCACATGATATTAGCATCAAGCTGTCCTTACGCACTGTGGACTGATTCAACTCTTTTATTTAGCATTATGCTGTGCATTATTGCTTAAAAAGAGCAGATGCTCTCTCTCTCTCTCTCTCTCTCTCTCTCTCTCTCTCTCTCTCTCTCTCTCTACCCTTTCTCCCCCTTTCTCTCTCTGATTATGGCATTTCTTCATTAAAGAGATAGCAATCTCATTAAGGTTGCCTCAGTTGCACTCTAAAACACATTAATCTTCCTCTAAGGATCCTCTGCCTGCTCTTAGCGCGCAGGGAATCAACCTCTGATTAATATGACGTCGACGATCTTAAGCTGTTTAACCAGTTTTACCGCTGTTGATAAGATGATGAGCAAAATTAGCCACAGCCGATGTTTGACGTCGTTCGGTAGATTCTGAAAATACTACAAGATAAATATAATTTGCGGACACGGTCCAGTTCTACATTTTGCAAGATCAAGGATCACGTAATAATGAGCTTGAACTGCATAAGAATGTCATGGTCGGATATTTTTAGAGTCATAACTTGTTGTGCCATTTTTTAACAACATGACCTTGATGATGATGTTTTTATCAGCCTGGTATCTCACTGATGGGCTTTTTCTTCTCATACAGGTCATTGTCTCTTTATTTATTACATACTTGTGAGTTTTGAAGCTATAAATACACACATGCAACACACAGACATGTTCGCACACACATTGTGAATAATTTCCGCTGGCGATGCGCCAGCTAATCTTACTCAAATATTTGATATGAAACGGCCGGTGTGGAACAGGCATGAAGCCAGACTCTCATTACTGTCTGCCCACTGTTTAACACACATTAGGATTGATGGAACAACTTCGACACAGATAAAATCCTGAAAATGTCATGTACTAACTACTATATTCAGCACAGAAAGAGATTGCGAGAAAGATGGGTGATTTGTGAACATACAGTATGTAAGAGGTCACATACAATACTGTACAGTATTTCTATAAAGAAACTCCCATAAAGGCACATGCAAAGATTGAAATAAAAATGGGTTTTGGGCATTGGTTAGTAAAAGTTTCTTTCGGAGTGAAATATCCAAAAAGTTTTCCACATCTCTCGCTGAAATTGTCTATTTGCATGCCAGCAGTTTTTTAAGGCATCAGTACTCAACCATAAATATTTACAGATGGTGTACATTCCATAGTTTTTCGGTGTAATTGTTCGGATGAAAGGTTTTTGGCAGTGGTCTAACACTTGCAGTTATTTACAAAAGATCTTTCTTCTTAGGGCACTTATTAAAGGAAAACACCACCGTTTTTTATATTTTACTATGTTCTTACCTTAACTTAGACAAATTAATACATACCAATCTTTTTTCAATGCATGCACTTAATCTTTGTACAGCGCGTTGTGAATGTGTTAGCATTTAGCTTAGCCCCATTCATTCCTTAGGATCCGAACAGCCAGGGATGAATTTAGAAGCCACCAAACACTTCCATGTGTTCCCTATTTAAAGACTGTTGCATGAGTAGTGTGGTGGCACAAAATAAAACGGGGAGATTTTTAAGTGGATAAAAAATGTGAACTATATTGTATGGCGGAAGAGCACTTAGTTTGCAGCACTTTGACCTCGGCGCGCAGTAAAATCATCACTTCTGACCACTCCCCCTCTCGCTCAAACTTCCGTCAATATTACTGCGCCCGAGGTGCGCACAACGTTTGGTGTTTGGTGGCTTCTTAATTCATCCCTGTTTGGATCCTAAGGAATGAATGGGGCTGAGCTAAATGCTAGCACATTCACAACGCGCTGTACAAAGATTAAGTGTACGCATTGATAAAAGATAGGTATGTATTCATTCGTCTAAGTTGAGGTAAGAACATTGTAAAATGTTGAAAAATGGTGGTGTTTTCCTTTAAAGTTGATACTTTCTATGCATTCGCTGGACGATTTTATCTGAAGCAGCATATAGTGCATTCAAGCTATACATTTAATCAGCCTGTGCATTAACTAAGCATCAAACCCACTACTGGAACACTATTCCTGTACATTATCACATTTTATTTCTATATATTCCTTTGTGATTTGCATTCGGTAGATGTGTATTGCGGTAGCCTTGCCATTATGCTGTCTTCTCGAAATGAGCAGGTGATTTTAATACCAATAACTTTGTTTTCATTCGAAACAAATCCTTTTATGGTGGCCTGATGGCCCTTCTGTGGTGCTGAGGCAGTAATTCAACTTTATATGTATCTGGCTTACACACACACACACACACACACACACTATTCACTGCCGGCACAGCCGCTCCAATATGAAATGTGGTTTCGGGGTGAAAGGATTTCCATCAGTACATTAAGCATGTGAGATATACACTCTATACAATGTTTGGAATGGATATGATAAACAAATCTGCTGTCTTTGCTGAGATGTCTATTAGATTAAAATCTGTGCATGCAGTCGCTGACCTCAGGTCAGTGTAGGCGTTGGGATACAAAGCAGATTACCAACCATGAACCAGTTTGCATGTATTCATTAGCGAGCAGTATGTGCTTTAAGTTGTACGTACACAATGCGTTGCTGCCGTGGTCATCAGCCAATCGCTGCTTACTGCAATGCTGATCATCCAATTATGTGTTTGCTCAGCCATGACATCATAGTGTATGATGTGCTCTAGAGGGATTTATTTGGTCAGATGAGCCTAGTACATAGACAAAGAATACAGCCGTCCTCTCGAATGCAGATAGTGAACAAACAGTATGTGCAAACTTTGAAGAAAAAGCTCAGTGGACAGAACTGGATGATACGAGCGAGCGTGTGTTCATGAGTGTAAGCAAGTGCGTGTCACAAAAGAATTTATACCATCATAAAAAAACAAATAAATCCTTACACACAGCTATTTGACCTTGACTCTCTCTATCTCTCCGTCTCTTTTTCTTTCTTTTTTCTCTCTTCTCTTACTCTGTGTCTTCGGGGGCAGAGTTGCAGAGACAATCCGGACCAATTAATATAACAAATTACCAGCACACACGCAGAAATGTCATATGCAGATACATTGGCACTCTGCCAGCAAAGGAAATTGCCTGAAAATAAAACAGAAAAAAACTGCCGGCTTTCAACTTGGCAAAGAGAAGTCCCTGTGGGAGAGGAAATTGCTTTAGGTGCCAGGAAAGAGCAGAGTATCAATGCATATGATATTGGGGTCTTTAACATCAAGATCTTTGTTCTATATAAACTTTTTTAAACACAAAGTAGCAAGCATCCATATCTTCTTTTTTATTATACATTTTACTTTTTATTGATCTATAATCCTTGGAAAAAAGAGTGGAGAAGAAGAATGGAAGTAGGTATGAGAGACGGGAATAGGGATTTGACACTGTTTGGACTCTGTATGTTCTATTTATGTGCACATTTTGTGGTACAAAAGTCTTTACATTTTAGTCACGCTTGTGGGATAAAGGTATTTCATGCTATATAATACATGTTATTAACACTATTTTAGAGTTGGATTCTTCATGCTAAACATTTTTTTCGAACATGAAAGATTCATACGTAACAATCTTGCTTTATTTCTTTTATTGGCAATTTCCATGCAGGAAGTACAGTGGAAGTCCTTATATGGGCACTTTAACCGGAATAGCGCACGCACACACCAACCAAGAGCTGGCACGAAATCAATGTCACCAAAGAAGTGTGTTGTTGTGAGGGAAATTTAAGCATTATGGAAACAATGGATATAATTTGTTTATCCAGGGTAGCAGCGGGATTGTGCGTGTGTGTTTGTTTAACGCTGAATTTCGTTTAAATGCGGTGGTCCCAACTGCCTCACGAGTCGCAGGCGGTAAGTAAAACTGCATCAAATGTCTGTGTTTTGTTGGCAATCAGTGCATAAGTGCATATAATTAAAACGACACACATATGTAGTGAATCATAAGTTATCCAGAGATGGTGTGATATTGTTTTGTGTGTTTTGCTTGCTCGTGTACGAAGGAGCTTGAGCTTATTCAGAAAGAATCCGTACAGCTGATATGTCTTTTATATACACTCACCTAAAGGATTATTAGGAAAACCTGTTCAATTTCTAATTAATGCTATGATATAATGGTGGGGGGGATGTTTTCTTGGCAAACTTTAGACCCCTTATTGCCAATTGGGCATCATTTAAATGCCACGGCCTACCTGAGCATTGTTTCTGACCATGTCCATTCCTTTATGACCACCATGTACCCATCCTCTGATGGTTACTTCCAGCAGGATAATGCAGCATGTCACAAAGCTTGAATCATTTGGTTTCTTGAACATGACAATGAGTTCATTGTACTAAAATGGCCCCCACAGTCACCAGATCTCAACCCAATAGAGCATCTTTGGGATGTGGTGGAACGGGAGCTTCGTGCCCTGGATGTGCATTTCACAAATCTCTATCAACTGCAAGATGCTATCATATTAATATGGGCCAACATTTTTAAAGAATGCTTTCAGCAGCTTGTTGAATCAATGCCACATAGAATTAAGGCAGTTCTGAAGGCAAAAGGGGGTCAAACACAGTATTATTATGGTGTTCCTAATAATCCTTTAGGTGAGTGTATATGATAAATCTAAAGACTATTTGGATATATGAAGAATGTAATACTACTCTATAGGTACACAAGAATAACATGAGATAAGCAGAAACAACATGTATTATGTGAGCTTATGAGTAATCTGACTTTCACTTTGTTTCCAGTCAGATCCATCAGCATGTGTCAACTTTAGATGCATATTTTTTATTTTGCCTTGGTTCCAGTTTTAGCACTACCTTTTGAAGTATAAGAGCTTGTATAACTCTTTCCCACTGGGAATTTCTGTATTTAATAGAGCGAATGGAAGAAAGAAAGTGGGAGAAAAGGCAAGTACAAGGGTGTTAAAATCAATTTGAGTCTGACTTGAGTTTGCATTTTCTAAACTCATGAGTATAGAACTTAAAGTGCTTAGTTTTCATTTCATGGTGTTAACTGATATATTACATTATAGATATTGTGAAAAAACCTGACATTGCTTTAAAAGCGAATCAGTTACGAAATAAATAGATGAAAACCAGCTCTACCAATAAGGATTATTTACGATATAATGGAAAGCTTTTAAGGCTGATCCAGCAATATCACATGAGCAAGAGTGCTTGTACTGCATATCAGCATTGGATTTGGCTGTAAGCCCACATGTAATCAAAGCAGTAATGATATTTAGTACAATAGCATCATTTGGAGAGTTATACAAGAAGTTGATTATACTAAAAACTAAAGCATTTTAGACATAATACGGCCAATTATGTAGCCTTTTATTGTTTAGTTCACTAATGAAAATGGCTTATGGTCACTTTTGTCTCATATTCACCTTTTAAAATGTAGACATTTCTTGACTCCACAGCAAAATGAGCAATTTTGCCTTTATTGTCCCAGTACTTATGGAGGGCACTGTATTTTTGTGTACATAGCACAAAATGTCTTTTGAATTGTGTCTATAGTCTGTAAGGAAACATTAAATACATTTTTTGGTTAAACTTTTTTTTTTACAATACGTGCACTTACAGTGTATTTACCCAACAAAATACTGGTAAGTCCATGTACTTAATGTGGGTTAGGTTCAGGGATGATACTTAGTAAATACACAATTACACAATAAGTACATAGTATGTAGATGGCACTGGACTGTAAAATAAAGTACTACCGAGATGGTTTGTTCAAATAACTTACAATGTGTTGAATGAGAAAGATACTGCTGACTGTGTCGGACCGTGTGAAGCTCGACGTGTCGCCATAAACAAGTCCACTTAAAATTGCAGTTTAAAAAAAAAAACTCACACCAGAGGGACAGTTGTGACATTTTAATCTATCCCCTGAAAAGTTAAAAACACGAAGTCTTGGACTTTCCCATTGTAAAGATACTAATACAGTATGTCTCTGTGCTTTTATATTTAGGCATTGAAGACCCGTCACGTCTGATCAACAACATGAAATGATTAAATATATCATGATATATCAAGCCACTTCTTAATTTCATCCTCACACTTGTTCATACATGGCAGTGTGATTTAAATCATGTTTTATGCGTGCTCTCACTACACTGTTTTTTACCGGCTGGCTATTGAACCGGAAGTCTCGCATCGCAAAGGAAATACTTCACATCACTTACTTCCGCGTTCGAGAAAAGGTGGATAGGTTTGTCATCCTTATGTTACAAACATAAGCAACATAAAGGCAGTGTCAGGTTTTCAAAGATGTTTGCCATGACTTATATAAGTTACCTGAGGGCAAAGGCATAAGTATAAGTTAGTAAAATGCCAGGGAGTGCAAATCAAAGTCAACTTAGAACAGACAAAGGCCAGACTTTGGGCATGAGAAACGTTTTAAACTTTAAACCAGTGCTGAATAAATGAGCAGAGAAGGCTTTGTCTGCTGTGACTGATAATGCGGTGTGATTTACGAGGCTGGGGTTTTTATGGCTTTTATGTGCTCAAACCAGGAGTATAGTTTCCGGGGGGATGGGGGGAGGTAACCCCCCAATAATCCAAATTAGCAATTACAACCCTTTCCAATATTTATACAATGATTAATGAAAACAAATGTACAGTTGACACTTCAGACCCCCAACGTTCAAACCAAATCTACGCCCTAGGGTCGAACAGTGTGAACAACGCGGTTTATCAGGTCATCTGCACAGTCGTGATACCATCTTATTCTGGCCCGTGAAGAGTAATGGTGTGACATTATGGGCCTTTAGCAAACCTGTCGAGCAAGGGGTCAAGGTTAGCCTGTATGAAGATGTGAAATGGGCCCTGATATTGCTCTAAGCCAAGATGTGTAAAAATGGCTCTAATTTCCCTTCACATTTCAATAAAACAACCACCTCACCTTTCCTCTCACGGTGGAAAGTTTTATAGGTGGCGGGGGGATCGTAATGGTCAGGATGGCAAGATGGAAGCATGCAAGTACATCTCATCCCAGCCACAAACACACAAAGAGCAGTCACACACACACACACACACACACACACACACACACACACACACACACACACACACACACACACACACACACACACACACACTGTTTTTACCTGTCAGCATACATTTGTGAGACTCATACATGCATGCATACTCTATATACACGTAGGTGTGATCTGTAAACATTGTCCTGTCTAGTAAGGGAGCAAGAATAATGAATTGTGCTCCCTAAAGAACAGTTATACTGGTTTTATGCAGTTTTGTACAGTATTTGGTATTGATATCCTTCCTGTGTTTTTTAGAATTGTTGATACTGTATTGTAGTTTTACCTTAGGGCACAATAAGATGTTTTTCCCCATTAAAATTTATACAATGTGACTTGGATGTAATAAGCATGGGATATTAGATTTTGACATTTCTAAAAAAAAAATATCTTGCAAAAAAAGTACATTTGCTCAAACAAAATTCTCACTTGACGTTTATAGTAAATGGCAAGGAATGTTTGGAAATCTATACTAATACACTTTTCTTCTCACACAATAAAGCAGATATGAGCAAACGCTACTGTATATATGGCGTATATGCATATACCGTCCTTTACCATCACTGATACTACCATTATACTTGTCCTTAAAGGAACAGTATGTAGGATTGTGGTCAAAATTGGTACTGCAATCACAAAACTTGTGGCTAAACCTGGCACTACAATCTCACAACTGGTGGCCAATACAAAACATGACAACATAAACATCAGTTGTGGGCTGCAACTCCACTTTTTAAATGACAATATCCTGGCCAGACCACTGTTGTCAGTGATATAAGTAGTTGAAATGAAAATTATTTCTTAATGTCTAGTGACATATCAGGGCCATTTTATGATTCATTGATATAAATTTCTTACACACTGTTCCTTTAAATAATATTGATTTAAAGTGCTGTATTAACAAGTTAGAACTGGTTAAATGTGTGGTTATAAATCAGACCTGGTTATGTACTAGTTACTATACATTCAGGGACATTTGTAATCCATATTTCAGCCCAGGACATGAGGTCATTTCTGGCATACTGGCATATAGCTCTTAGCTAAGAGCAGCTGCCCCTCTCATCCCTGCTGTTTCTTTTTCTCTCACAAACACACACACACACAGCCTAACATGGCAATGATCAAAAACCATGACTTTTGGCTTAAAGGTTTCACCCCAGTGCCAAAGGTCAAGTAGATTTAACCCATGAGTTTTGTGCACAACCACACAGCATTCCCCCCTTTTTGATCCCCTTAGTGTTCCCTTCCTCCGGCGTTGCTTTCTTTGTCTCCATAATGCTTTTTCACTCTTACTTTATATCACTTTATAAACCGTCTTTTTACCTAAATAACTGATAGATGTTCAGTATAGTGCCAAACACTGGCACTATTTGCATTCATCTATGTTTCATGCGCTAGTTCTCACCTATAGAGGTGATAGGAATCTGTCCTGTTGATGTATACATTATGTAAGTACAGTAAGATAACTCTTTACAGAGCCTCTTCTCATCTGACATGGCCTGAGAACAATGGCCTGCGATTTCGTGTGCCGATTTAGCATCACAGAAGTGGCTGAGCTCGGTAGCACAGACAATGAAACCTCGCCCTGTGGGGTCTGACATCTCCAAAAGCTCCTGCCATGAATGTGCAACATGATACTCTTTATTGAATGGCTTATTGCCGATGGAACAGAGATACTTTATCCCTAGTGTGCTTTCCTTCATGAGGGACTTCGAAGAATATCCTGTCCATTATGCAGTCGTTGCACGCCCAGTCATGTGTCAGTTAGACCTGAGGTTCAGAATGTCCTGCTTTGTTTATTGTGTGAGGTCTGAAAGTTCTTGCACGACACAGTGGATGTGGGCCGGTCCTTCTCGCTCAAGCATACACAATGTCCCTTAACCTAGTATGCACTGAAAGGTAAAACCAAGCACAAAATCAATTCTTTGTTTATGGATCGCCAGTTAGCAAAGAACTTGCAAAGTAATAGCACACATATAAAATTTACATACCTAGTGGGATAATTTGCATGTGATTGTCATTGCACATTGCGTCAGTGAAGCCGCTTCTGTGTTTAGTAGTAAATCGCCATCACCTGCTATTCAGATGGAGCGGCATCTACTACACAAAGCCATAGTTCACTGACAATCGGGTCAATTTCGCATTAATTATTCCGGACGTATCTCCTGCGATATGTATGCGATATGGCCCAGCTTGTCAGTGAACTACGGCTTTGTGTAGTAAATGCTGCTCCATCTGAATAGCAGGTGATGGCGATTTACTACTAATTAAGAAACCAGCTTTACTGATGAGATGCGCATGAAATTTTCATGCAAATTATCGCGCATCCCTAATATACAAACAATTAGGGCAATTTCGCATTAATTATCGCGGACGTATCGCTAGTATATGGCCCAGCTTGTCAGTGAACTACAGCTTTGTGTAGTAAATGCTACTCCAACTGAATAGCAGGTGATAGCAATTTACTACTTATCAAGAAACCGACTTTACTAACGAGATGCGTGCAAAGTGTCAAAATAAAATTCAGTATTTCTGTGCCAAATGCACTTTGCCAGGGTTTGTACAAGTTTCTGAAAGTTTTATTTTCGGACATGACAAATTCATACGTAACAATCTTGCTTTATTTCTTTCATGGGCAATTTTAATGCAGGAAGTACACTGGAAGTCCTTATATGGACACTTTGACTAGAAGAGCACACGCACACACCAACCAAGAGCTGACATGAAATCAGCGTCACCAGGTAGTGTGTTGTTGTTTGTGAGAAAAAAGCTTGTTCAGCTTCCCAAAGAAACAATGGATTATTTGGATTACTATGGATATAGTTTGTTTATGCGGGTAGCCGCGGAGTTGTGCGTCTGTGTTTGTTTAAAGCTGTATTTTGTTGAAATAGGGGTGGTCCCAACCGGGTCATGAGTAGCAGGCGGTAAGTAAAACGGCATCAAATGTGTTTTGTTGGCAATCGGCGCATAAGTGCATATAATGCAAACAACACTAACTTTTTCGGAAAGAATCTGTACAGCTGATCTGTCTTTTATAAATCTGATACTATCTAAAGACTAAAAACTCTGGATATATAAAGGATGTAATAATACTTTATAATTACTCAATATTAACATGAGATAAGCAGAAACAACGTGAGCTTTCCTTGTCTCAACATCTATTACCATTTACATACTGATTTCCATCCACACGTACAGTCTCGAAATAGCTATTTAGTTTCAAAAGGCTGTGAAAATAATTGTATTTCAGACATCCGTGATAAAACCGTTGATCTTGAGGTCGCTAAAATGGTTAGATTGCAACATTGTAATGCAAATCCACACACGGTCAGTGTTGGACACTGCAAAGCACTGATAGAGATCCAAGAGCTCAGGGTTTTTTATTGCATTAGGGAGGCAGCATTGGAGCTCCATGGTGCCTGGTCTTAAGACTGCTCTTTGGTCTTAATCTGATTGGCTGTTATGGGGAATTCTGCATGGTTGGCTAAAGGGATTCTCTCTGGGCTAAAGAGTTTGGATTTCATTACCTAGAAATTAAAAGAGGCTCACACTCGATCCAATCAGGACTGCTGTCTGGTCTCCAGAGCAGTAGGACAGGGCTTGAATCAGGTGGGTGTCAGAAGGTGACTCATGGGTTATGTGGATGTCTTTGAAGAACAGTCACTGATCCTGGATTCTTGGTCTTGTAGGACAATCAGCTGCTTTTCAAGTTAACTGGAGATGTTTTGTTTAATGATTTATATTCATGCATTTGGCAGATACTTTAATTCTACAACTACTTACATTTACGTATCTTCCCTGGTATCAAACCCATAACCTTTTGCTAATGCAATGCTTTACCAGTTGAGCTACAGGAACACTGTAGCTCTGGATATGATAATAGTGGATATGAAAGGCTCTTATATCATGACAAATTATACGTTTTTGATTAGAGAGTTGGGACATAATTGAAGAGCTCAGATGCAAAACCCTCTTAGTGCATCTGACATGTTTTCTTTTACAGTGAATTAGTCTTTTTATCAGACTTTTAATGGATTCTGCCAACAAAAGCTGTTTTGTGAATGGCCTGAGGCCAGGATTAAGCAGATTTGAAGCGAAAGTATGTAATAAATGTATACAGGCAGAGAGCATTCAGTTAATATCATTATCTCATTTTTAATGGAGGTGCCGTTTAGCAGGTTTGGCATATGAGCTCCTTAGTTGTAGTTTGATGTTTTTTGCATGGAGCCCAATTTTTCTATGCTGATTTGATGGCTGGACATTTGATGGCACCAAATAAGATTCTCAAAAAGTTTAATTGAATACAGAGCTACACTGGCCCTATCCAAAAATCATGCCAAATCAAAAAAACTTTGTGCTTTATGCAACATTGTGCTGAAAACACTGGAGACAGCGATCTGTCAACAATCATACAGTATCTGTACAAAAAGTGGGATTCAACCCTCCAAGGCGAATGATTCATTTTGAATGGATTTTTCAGCACAGTACTGTATGTTTGGACTTTATATAAGGTTGTTATATATATATCTTTTTCAGCCTGATCTCACGAGAATTTGTACATATTATACGAGTTGGCTAAGTCGTAGTTAAAGGCGGGGTGCGTGATCTCTGAAAGCCAATGTTGACAATTAAAATCATCTTAACAAACACGCCCCTACCCCAATAGAATCTGGACCTTCTTTTGATAGACCCGCCCAGGCAATGATGTCGGTTAGTAGACACGCCCCTTACTGTTGATTGGCTACAAGTGTGTTTGGTAGTCACCTGACTCCCTTTTCCAAAGTGTTTTTCAAAAATCATGCACCTCGCATTTAATCGTGCAAAAGCTTACGATTATCATAAATAACAACAACGAAACCCCACCCCTAACTCCAATGTCGCAGGGTCAAAGAGAAATCGTACAAAAATGTACAAATGTGGTCATTTCGAATTAATACAAATTAACTACCTCGTAAAATACGTACAAATCGGCATGAGATACCGTTGATCTTTTTACAATAACAAAAGTGGGTAACAATTTTTGATTACAGCATTTACAGCTATTCTGGGGTGCGTTTCCCAAACAACGACGTAAGTCGTTGCTGAACGACCATAGTACGATGCATCGTTGGAGAAACGAACTACCTTGTCACCACTGTTTCCCGAAAGCATAAGAACTTTGTCGCACATTCGTCGTTTGAACCATGTTGGTTTAACAACATAGTTGATGATGTCACATGGGAGGTGAAGTACTAAATAATCTGTGCAAATCGATTAAATGTCAGATTATTGGTGTAAATAACATATATTGCTTTGGAAGACTGATTTTGTTATCGTGATTTCGTTATCTTTTGTTTATTTTCAAGATATTTAATTCACGCGCAAGTTCCCTCTTACGTCACTCCTCACAGGGATTCCACAGGGTCTTAAAGCTCGTAGTTCTGCGCAGTTTTTAAATGCAGCGCTTTCATTCTGTTTACAAATTTAAAGACGTAAAATAAAATTGTAATATATTAGGAATGATGGATATAGACTGTACTACATGTTTTTTTGCTTTTTTTGTTTAAAAGCATGATCAACGTAAGTCTACATATGATAATAACAACGAACGATGCTTCTAACGACAGGTGAAGAGCTGTCGTTCCAATGACACAAGTTAGCGATGGAGTTTGTGAATGTTCGTTTGAACGATGGTTTCGGGAAACACCAAATCGTTAAACTATTTTAGTAACGATGGAACTTACGATGTTCATTGCTAACAATGCTTTTGGGAAACGCACCCCTGATCTACTAAGTATTTCAGGCGAAATTTTCAAAAGTTACACTTTCATTTTAAGGTTTTCTTGTTACAGTGTAACTATATAATTAAATACTAAAACATTTTAATTAACAACTTCTATTTACTGTAGAGTTAAGGGGGTCGCACACCGGATGAGAAGCGTCACGCTGCGTCTAGGACAACTCGGAGGTATCGTACTTTGGACGTGCACATTAAATAACGTGAGCTTAGTCAGATAGTGTCTACTTGAAAATGCAAAATATACGTTAGCAGCCAATGTTATTCGCTAACGATTTGGGACAAATATGATGTTATTTAATGTTTAACTATGTGAGTGGCGCTCTGGGGCGCTACAGGGATTTGAGCAGCGTCCTGAGTGACAGTGGAAAGTCGCCGTCAGACGACGCTGGTGACTGCGTACATTCATAGAAACATCCATGTGTCCTGTTTTAAGATTCCAATCTTAAATCCAATCGACACCAATTACTGCTTGACGTGAGAGCATAAACTGATTTCCCTAACAGGGCTGCTGGCTGTAGAATGTTGTTCAATACAATTAAAGATGTCCTGGTGCTTTAGCTTCCAATCCAGGCTTGACAGACAAAGAGCAGACGTCAAGCCAAGATGGCAGGAAAACATCACATGTCCTGAGATCAGGGGCAGACGGCACATAATCATTTCTGTTGAAGGCTTTTAGTTTTGTAAGGGCTTTGTTGATGGAACAAGGCTTTAGGCTTGTTGAATGTAATTGATTTAGTTGATTGACGAAATATGGAAGATTAAAGATTGGGTTGTCTTTACATCTCTTTAAGTGACATTCATTTATAAAAGATTTAGATATGATATTTTTTACAGATGTTGCCATTGTAGTGAGGAAACGACAACAAAAATATGTCAATAAGTTTGCATCATAGGCTTTGTGTGGTCTTATATAACAATTGCTAGCATGAAATTCTCCACACAGAGGACATGTGGGTGCCAGACTGAGAGAACTTAAAGATACAGTTACACTTGTTTTACATTTATATTTTATGCATTTGTTATTCTTAAAGTGTATTCATTATATACAGTATTTGTACCCATGACCTTTGCATTGCTAACCAAGAACATTTCCAGCAACTGTCTCTCATCTGTTTATTTGTCTCTCCTCCTCTGTGAGTCACCCACATTAATATCAAAGCAGAAAATGAATAAATAATCAAATTCAGTACAGTACAGTACTACACCCATCTTTAATCTAAACTGAAATGAGTTATGTGTTCGCTAACCCACTATTAGCTTCCAAGAACTGCTAATATAATTCACTCAGTTAAATGAATTCTGGGGTACATGAGGACAAAATCTCACTAAACCAAGTCTGGAAAAGCCCTCAAGAAACACGATTCGAAGGAAGGAGATGAAACTGGTCTTTCATCATGATAGACTGATCTATGTTGATATATGATTAATTACTATAAGCCCTGATTAGTTGGAAATAATTACCGAAAATGATAACATGGTGGAAGAGAAACTGATTATGGTATTAATTATGATAACCCCCTTCACCACAAAGGTCTTAAACCTCGCAGCCACAAGTGTGCGTGCATGTGTGTGCATGTGTATGCGTGCATGTGTGTGTGTGTGTGTAAGTCATTAAGAGTTAAAGAGTTACTGTAATGAGTGCCAATTTAATGTAATTATCAAATGATGAACCCCAGGGAGGATTTATCAAGTGTTGTCAACTTTGTGCCCTTTTATAAAACCGCAGGGGTCAGATGAAACACAAGATAGCGTTTTGTGGGAGAAAGCAGATAATATTTAATTGCAAGGTTTGGGACGTCGCTTTGGAGTGTTGACAGTTTGGGAGCATCTGCACTTTGTTCTTGCTGATTATATTTTATTTTACAGTAACTGTTCCCCCCAAAAATTTGAAATTTGTCATTTTTTGCCACCATAATTAAAACCTGCTGGTATTCTTTCTCTGGGACACGCTAAATTATTGAACAATCATTACGCAGCTCTTGCCGTTCATTTTATAGTGATGAGAGCTGTCCCCTCCAGCTCCAGATATAACAGACTGATCTGAAGGGAATTCATAACTATTTCATTGAGGTGGATAATTGTATGAAATCATACAATGGGAATTGTGCAAAAACGTATGATTACTAAAAAAGATTAATGAAACCCTCTCCCAAACGAACCCTGTGCGAAAACAGAACGTTCTAAAGTCTGCAAATAGTATTTCACAAATTCCATTCAAAAAGTGAAACTTGTATATTATATTCATTCATTACACACAGACTGATATATTTCAAATGTTTATTTATTTTAACCTTGATGATTATAACTGACAAATAAGGAAAATCCCAAATTCAGTATGTCAGAAAATTAAAATATTGTCAAAAGGTTGCCATGTGCCACACTTTAATCAGCTAATAAACTCAAAACACCTGCAAAGGCCTTTAAATGGTCTTTCAGTCTAGTTCTGTAGGCTACACAATCATGGAGAAGACTTGACAGTTGTCCAAAAGATGACCATTGACACATTGCACAAGGAGGGCAAGACAAAAAAGGTCATTGCAAAAGAGGCTGGCTGTTCGCAGAGCTCTGTGTCCAAGCACATTAATAGAGAGGCGAAGGGAAGGAAAACATGTGGTAGAAAAAAGGTATAATTTTTTTACCACATGCTTTTCTCCCTTCGCCTCTCTATTAATACACACGAGTGTATATACACAAATTAGCCACCTCATAAACGAGATTGTGTTCGATTTAAATGTTAAATATATTTTTAGAGGTATCTAACCCTAAGATTGTGAATTGCAACCAACCTCAATTTCGAAAACGCAACGAGAAGCTACGGTAGCTGCCACAGGACAAACATGTCCCAACGTTGGGACGAAACGCACTCTGTAGAGCAGTTTGTCTGTTTAGGGCTACTGTAGAAACATGACGGCGACTTCCATGTATATAAAAACGGCTCATTAAAGGGATAGTTCAACCCGAAATGATAACTTTATTATCAGGGGTGTATAAAGACCTTACATAATAAACTGTCTTGCTTTTATTATCGACCTGTAAGAATGAAAGACAAGGTCCATGTTCCATCATTCGTTCAGTAATAATACTATGAAGCGACGAGAACACTTTTGTGCCCAAACAAAACAAAACTAACGATTTTATTCAACAATTTGTTCTGCTCCTTGGTTGTTCAGAGCGTGTTCTCGAACAGAATACTGCGCATGCTGACGTCACCTGCTGACGTAGTTGCCAGCGTACAGACACAGAATCCTCTGGCAAGTTATTTGCGCATTTATACGGGCTGTTTAAGTATTGTTTGCCATTTTTGCATAATAGCTTAAAAAAGCGGAAAAACATTGGCAGTTACATCACACCAGGTGACGTCAGCAGCATTCACGGTAGTCTGGTTGTGGACGTGCTTTAAACAACCAAGGAGGAGAACAAATTGTTGAATAAAATCGTTTGTTTTGTTTTCTTTGTGCACAAACATTTTCCCGTTGTTTTATAATATTATTATTAGGAAAATAATTGTGAAACTAACTGAAGTCAATAAGACAGACAGAATTGACTTCAGACAGACAGAAGAGCCTCCCGATTTTCATCAAAAATATCTAAAAATGTGTTCTGAAGACAATCGTAGCAGTTGGTGGTTTAGAACGACACAGGGGTAAGTGATTTATGATAAAACTATAATTTTGGGGTGAACTATCCCTTTAATACAGCTCGGTAATTAAAGCAATACAGTTCATTATGTACTGTAAGGTCTTTATACACCACTGATAATAAAGTTATGCATATGATATTGCATTTCTGTCAAGATAGTCCTAATTTGGTGGGTCAGGCCTCAAACTCAAACTGTTCATCTTAAACTGACATGAGATCACAAATACACTGTAGTTTATCTATATCCTTTTATTATCAGCTTCTGTGGTACATGATTTGGAGTAGCTCTTAAAGATGAAAAATTCGCAGTTCGAAACAAACAAAAGGCAAGGGTTTTGTTAGTGTGGTAAAAAACACATGGGGAAAGAACAGTCCCAGACTTTATAATGAGAGTAGGACCTCTTCTGTGAAACGGGCTTGAGGATTGCGATGGCTCCGACCCACAGGAGCAGACGAGAATGGCAAAAGGAAAGAGTAGGAAAGAACGCATGAGATGGCCCTCAGGCGGATCTCAGACTGGTGCTGCTTTCCTCAGCACATTCTCACGCCATCCCCTCGCTCCACTTTTTCTCAGTTTGAGAGTCTGAGCTTACTTTCAGCAAAGTCTCATTTACCTCCTCCCCCATCCTCCAGCGGAGTTATATAAGTACGGAAAAATATGATCTCTCTTCTCTTTCTGCTGTGCTGCCAAGAAGCTGTATATAACTGATTATGAACTTTGTTCTTGTAGTTCTGTGCATAGTTTTTTCAGACTGCAGTGTGCAGTGCATGGAAGTTTCTGCTTCTAGGCAAGAGTGTTTATTTGCTGAATATGAAAAAGTTCAACAAATACTCTGACAATTAGCAAATGTGTTACAGTTTTGGCAGATGCTTTTATGCAAAATGACTTGACAGTTGTGTGTGTTCCTTGGGGACCGAACCCTGCGACATTTGCAATAACGCAATGCTCTACCAATTAAGCTACAGGAGCACTAACAATAGTCAGAAAACTTCAGTAAAAATAGGATAAACATTGGTGAGAGCTACTGTATAAAGAAACTATTTTAATATGCACAATGCATAGAAATAAAAAATATCATTATAATATTAACGATATTATATTTTTAATCGATCAGTTATTTAAACGATAAACCATAACATACAGAACTTACCTGGAAGGTTGAATAGGCTAAATAAACAGAACACGCCAACTAGGGTAAAGTTTGCATACTCATCATTCCACATTACAGAATCCATTGAATTACATAAATACAGAAGCAGCATATAGCGGACTCTTGCGGCTTGTAGACTGTAATTATGTCTCTTGCCTCATAAATGTCAAAATTAATTCATACTGACTTACAAGGCGGACCTGACTGTAAGACGCAGCACCAGCCAAGTTATGAAAAAAACGCGGCTTATAGACTGAAAAATACGGTAAGTACTTCATCTAATTCAGTACTTACTGTCACAATTTGCAATTTCGGACATAGCTAATGTCTTTGTCTTATTGTTCTATTGTTTTGTTAAACTAGTGTTGAAGATTTGTGTTTATATTCATAGGGGGCGTGCACACCAACGCTTTTACGCCCGCGGCCGGCGCATGTTTTTAATTGTTTTTAATGGAAGCTCAGCGTTTTTCAAATAAGCCAGCAGCAAGCGTTTTTTTCCGCGCTGAAAACCGGCGCAGAGAGTTGAGAAATGTTCAACTTTGGAAGAAAAGCTCCGCTCGTCAATGTCAGTTCTCACGCGGCCGTCCAATCACAGTGGAGGTGGGGCGGGACAAGTATCACAGCAACCAACCGTCTCACAGCTGACGTATCAGAGCTACCAAAGCGCTTAGCTGAAGAAAGCTGGCACTCAGCTGAAAAACAGCTGGCATTCTTCGTCCTCAAGGCGTTTTCAGCCGCGTTTAAAAGTTTTGGTGTGTCCAGCCCCATACTGTATACTAAATAGTACCTATTGTTAACTGTCATCAAGTAAGAACTTTATCTTATTCAGTACTTAGGGGGCGTGCACACCAGCGCTTTTACGCCCGCGGTCGGCGCATGTTTTCAATTGTTTTCAATGGAAGCTCAGCGTTTTTCAAATAAGCCAGCAGCTAGCTGTTTTCTTCCGCGCTGAAAACCGGCGCCCTGCGGTTTTTCCGCGCTCAGCGCTGAGCGCCGAGAGTTTAGAAATGTTCAACTTTGGAAGAAAAGCTCCGCTCGTCAATGTCAGTTCTCACGCGGCCGTCCAATCACAGTGGAGGTGGGGCGGGACAAGTATCACAGCAACCAACCGTCTCACAGATGACATATCAGAGCTATCAAAGCGCTTAGCTGAGGAAAGCTGGCACTCAGCTGAAAAACAGCTGGCATTCGGCGTCCTCAAGGCGTTTTCAGCCGTGTTTAAAAGTTTTGGTGTCCAGCCCCTTACTGTCACAGTATGCCATTTCGGACCTAGCTAATGTCTTTGTCTTTATGTTCTATTGCTATGATAAACTAGTGTTGGAGATTTGTGTTTATATTCATACTATATACTATATAGTAGGGGAGAGCGGGGTATGTTGTCACACTTTTCACACTGTC
Organism: Misgurnus anguillicaudatus; assembly: GCF_027580225.2. Classification (NCBI taxonomy): domain Eukaryota; kingdom Metazoa; phylum Chordata; class Actinopteri; order Cypriniformes; family Cobitidae; genus Misgurnus; species Misgurnus anguillicaudatus. The sequence continues at coordinate 8,955,185 of NC_073344.2, forward strand.
TAACATTTACTGAGCACCATACATCAAAATGGTATAAATCTCATACCAAATGAAAGAAGGAAGTCTTGGGCACATATGTTGTATTCATAACATCTTTATATCTTATCTCATTACAGAGTTGTAGACTGTTGAATAGTGACTGTGCACTTGTGACAATTTGCCCCATCGGAGGGTAAGTTGTCACACTAGGGCGGGTAAGTTGTCACACTAGATTATCTAAAAATAAGAACACAACTACTTAATTGTGAATATTGATTTTAATTTTTAAACTCAAACCAAACTGGAAATATAAACATCCGTGCCTGGAGAATCTGGAAAAACAATTATTTCAATCCAAATAATGCACATTTCAATTAAGTGGCAAGACCACTTTACTTTGAACTTTGGTTCAAATGTTCTATGGCTTTCACATAAAACCAGATAACTGAATGGAACGCTGCAGATAACTTGCTTAACTTAACATGTTTAACCTCTGAACAAAACAGATGCCCTGTATGACTAATAGGACTCATCTCCAGAATCACAATTCTGACACACATAAATTGCCTGGCCTGAGGTGCAAGCATCATGGGCCCAATTGTTGCATTTTACACATTTTACCCAGGTCTCCTTTGGACGACTCTTTGAAAATGGCTCTACACAGACGAGGCAGAAGCACTCTTCATCATCTGATGATGACTCTTGCATGATTTTTCTTCTTTTAGCTGCCTTGTTTTTCATAGGTCCAGATTTCTGCTTCCCTTTCTTTTGAAACAGCTTTTTGCTAGATTGAGGCTTATTCTTTTCTATATCATGTTTTCTGAGCATGTTCGATGTGTTTGTTTGTACAGGGGCAAGTTGTCAGATGTGACGACTTGCCCCAAAGTCATTGAGACAACTTGCCCCATACTTACTTGTGTGCTAATGTTGTCTAAATCTCAAGTTTAGCTCATCATATCACTTTAGCTAAAGTATCAAAAGACACTTTACGGTCTCCTCTATTTTGTGCAAAATAATCATTTTAAACATTCACACCTAACAAAGTTGTATTGCATAAAATGTAAAGTGATTTTTTTTTACTTTTTAAGCAGAAAAATAAGAAAATTGTGCTAACCTCAGATTACAGTGATCTTGACCACATGTGAACAGGAAGTTCACTATAGAAGAAGAAGTCACATAAAGTGGCTATTTGATTTTTGAGATAGAGCCTCTACTGATGGAGTTATTAACAGTGTGACAACTTACCCGTGTGACAACTTACCCCGCTCTCCCCTACCTACTGTTTAACGGTCAACGAGTAAGTAATTCATCTTAATTCAGTACTTACTGTCACAGTATGCAATTTCGGACGTAGCTAATGTCTTTGTCTTTTTGTTCTATTGCTATGATAAACTTGTGTTGAAGATTTGTGTTTATATTCATACTCTATACTATATAGTACCTACTGCTTTAACGGTCAACGAGTAAGTACTTCATCTAATTCAGTATTTACTGTCACAATATGCGATTTCGGACGTAGCTAATGTCTTTGTCTTTTTGTTCTATTGCTATGATTGAACTAGTGTCGGAGATTTGTGCTTATATTCATACTCTATACTATATAGTACCTACTGCTTTAACGGTCAACGAGTAAGTACTTCATTTAATTCAGTACTTACTGTCACAGTATGCAATTTTGGAAGTAGCTAATGTCTTTTTGTTCTATTGCTATGATAAACTACTGTTGAAGATTTGTGTTTATATTCATACTATATACTATATAGTACCTACTGTTTTAACGGTCATCGAGTAAATACTTCATTTAATTCAGTACTTACATCACAGTACGCAATTTCAGACATAGCTTATGTCTTTTTTGTTCTGTTGCTGTAAAAAAAACTAGTGTTGAAGATTTGTGTTTTGAATTGTGAATTGATCCACCTGTAATGTTGTAACTACTTCATGGCCATCCACAAAAAGTCAACACCTTTGAATCTGTCAACCAATCAGAATCAAGCATTTAAATGTCAATAAATATACACATGGAACACATCCATTTGTGATTCTGTTCCAGGTTCAGTTGTGATACCTCAAGCAAATTTTGACTATTAAAGAAGTAAAGATCACCACAGCTGCAGTGTATTCGCATGTACCATCTGCGCTTTGATTCTTTGGACAGTTCTTGGAACTTGTGGTTGGCTTTGCAGTGTCTGTAGCTGAGTTTGCTTTCAGATTAATGGAAATTTACTCCGTGGTCTGTCATCAAAGCTGCTCTCTCACGCTGCCTGAACAGCAATCAGCAGGCTGCCAGCAACTTTTATGAGCCAGGAGAACATCTTTCACGAAGACCTCAATGGACCTTTGCTTTGCACTGCTTGCTTGTGTTGTTTTGTTGTCATGTTATCCACTTGCTATGCCGTTTTACGTGCGTTTGCAGCACATGCACTGCGGTTAAAACCAAATGGCAGTTTGCTGAGGAATAGTATAAACATAGATCTCGGAGTGTTCCGCTTGCATCTGAGGTTCGTGCCATAAACAGAGCGAGCAGATGGAGGGAGCAAGGAAATGTACAGCAGTACAGCCTCTGGGTTTGTTTCCAGGCAATCCCCCTAGGGAAGCAGCAGCTCCTGGCCGGTCTCCAGCCACTACTGCTCGCACCCACAGCTCAGCCACTCTCTATGGGCAAGTTTTGGCAGTCTGCCCCTTCTCTCTGGTACTTTATTGATAGAACACGTCTCTCAGCCCTCGCTCGCTTTGGCTAACGATGCTGTCAGAGAAGAATGCTGGCTCAAGAAGTCACCAGCCCTCGACGTCGCACGCAACCTAACCAGAAACATTTTTATGCCCTTTTTTATTAACATGCACACTTTTTTTTACTTACTGTAGTCATGCTTGGAAACATTGAACAAAGTGGATGATTAAACACTGTTAAAACAGCTTAGTACATTTTATGGCAAGGCATTCCAAAATCATTTCAAATGAGGAAATGCTAGTTTTGTATGTTGTACCTAGCCACAAAAATGAACAAATGGAAATAGCTACATAGAACTTTTCGTTCTTTTACAGTATATCTAAAATGATCTACCTATAACGGTGGCCTAGATAGTCCTGTGATATTGAATAGAGAATTGCAGGCAGGGAGAGCATAAGAGTGAGCAAAAATATTAATAACTGGCTTCTTTATGAAAAACACGGGATTGCGCTGACAGTTCAACTATACGTTTTAGGCTGTTCATATTATTCACTGCTAAAAATGAAAGCTTTATTAAAGGAATAGTTCACCAAAAAGTTAAAAAGACCCCATAACATCATCTTAAAGTCGCCATGAAACATTTTCTAGCTACTGTCTTCTCTTCCGTATTGTAACGTATATCTGAGTAAAACAGCTTCTGAAAGAAATAAATTTAGGGCAGGACTTCATTTAGTCCATTGAGAACTGATTGGATCATTGAAGTTGGGCCATGTTGCTAATTACTAATCCCTACAATAGGTGTGATTGACTTTATGCTGCGCAGACCGATCGGCGGCTGACTTGTAACTGTGTTGATATGATTTGTTACATGTTTGTGACCTTGGAAATCAAGGCGATTTTAAACTACGGGAATGAGACCGTCTCCAGGTCTTCTTCTCTTATGATAATGATAATGACAGCGACAACAACATTACTAGCGAATGTTTAAGGAACGAATGTTTAAAACCTTGCAGGTTGAAACATCAATCAAGGAAACTCCACCTATGTCGCTGAATTCCACTGCATGGTTTTTCATTTGCGCACGAAAATAATTTGCGTAAGATTAGGTAAGAGATAACACAGTTAATTCATGGTAATCAGTCTTATTAAGATTGTTAGGCGTTTTAATTGTGAAAGTCGAATGTGTATACGCATAATACAGGCAATAATATAGATAACTGTAATAAATAAATGAAAAGGAGCAGGAAATCAGTCACAATAAGGTATAGTGTGGAGCCCCCCCCAAGGAATTAAAATGGCACCCAGTTATGCCATCCTGGCGCCGGGCCTGATTGTGATCGATACATTGCGTTGGAACGTAAGCATATCTAGGTCAAAAATGGTGGCATGCCAGCACCATGACGGTTAGTAAACAGACATTGGTTCTAGCGTGTCTTGTGACTTCGTGCTTCGTCATGACGCATATTTTTGGACGATTTGCAAATGAGAGAGAGAGAGAGGGGCCTGACTCACCCCAACACCCCAAAGATTAACAACTTTCTCCATAACTTCGAAAGAGAGGATAGACTTTTATTTAACAATTGATCTATTCTTAACAACAGCATTATTCTGCCGGTCAAAATTAAGATCAGAGTCAAAAATAACATCACGATTTCTCACATTATACATTTTTTCCAGGGAACATCCCTAGGCTGTCATAAGCATCATCTACATACCCCTTATTTCCAAACACAATCATCTCTGTCTTATCCTCATTCAGTTGTAGTACGTTGTTTGCCAACCAACATTTAACCTTGGTGAGACATTCATATAGGGACTGAATGCCACCTTTATGCCCATGTTTCAGTGGTAGATATATTTGAGAATCATCCGCATACAAATTATAATGAATCTCAAAAATGGAACTGAGCGGGAGCATATAAAGGGAAAATAAAGTTGGTCCCAAAATAGAACCCTGAGGAACGCCACACACTAAGGGGGCAACAGTAGAAGAATAATCCAACTGAACTAACTGAAAAGGTCCGACCTTTCAAACAAGAAGGGAACCAATTCAGGGCTACCTACCTTGGTTGTGTTTCTTGGCTAACACGCACACACACCCCATTGTCCTTGTGGTTACACCCTTGTCCTCCAGTGTGTTTTGTCATACAAGCGTTGTCCATTTTCAGCACATTCTTCATATTTGTGATGTCCCCGTAGGGTGAGGTCTGGTCACAGAAATAAAGAAAAAATTCCCTCAACCTCATACTATTTGGTTCTGGGGCCACTGTTCCACTAACTCTTTCCCAGGCTGCGCCCTTCATGACGTTCAGCAGCATTCGCAGCGAGAATAGCATGTGGTGTCGTTTGCACTGTATACTTACAGAAACATGTAGTTCCAACGCGTGGCCAGGGATGTGCCAGGCGTCGTTCAGTGGATCTTCCCACATACGGTATATTCGGCTTGTTTGTTTACTTACAACGTTGCTAAGGTCATGGAAGCTTCGTGTTATTTTGCACCTAATGGAATAGGAATTCTGTGTATGGTGGTTGCTGTGAACCCCTTGGCTGACTTTGTAGCAAAATGCCTTTAAGTATATTGTTCCCAAAGCGTGTTTTCCTTCCCTTAATTTATATCCCAGTAGATTATTGTATCCTGTTTCACAGTGTTAATCTTGGCCTTTGAAACTTAACTTAGCGTGGAACTCTCAGCTCCCTTTCCTGGGTATTGCTATGCGGTATCTGCATTTTCTTGTAAATCACAGTGGAAACAAATCTTAGTTTCGTTATTATATATGGGAGAGAGAGGGAAACTGGAATCAGGAATAAACCACAAGCAAGGACTCAAACATGGCTCACACTATGTTGGCGTACATCCCACACTGGCTATTATTGCCAACCATTTATTTTAGTTTTGAAATCACTTAACAAACACGCCTCTACCCCAATAGAATCTGGACCTTCTTTTGATAGACCCGCCCCACACATATGCAACCCAGGCAACGATGTCGATTAGTAGACATGCCCTTTACTGCTGATTGGCTGCAGGGGTGTTTTGGTACTTGGTGACTGATGCTCCCTTTTCCAAAGCGTTTCTCAAAAATCATGCATCCCTTTAAAGGGAGGTGAAAGAAGCCTTGTTGAACAAATTTACAAAATCCCATCTTAAAACCTAGTCTGCAAACCTAACCGCACGTCAAATGGGCTTACAGTACCAAAGCCGAAGGTTGCTAAGATGGCAAATTAGTTAATTCCATTCAGACAATGCACGACAATGCTAATCCATGAAAATCCAACTGTGAATGGTTGAAGCCAACTTTACTATAATGATCTTTACTTCCACTTCTGTCGTGTTGGTGCAGGAATGCAAAGACAGTAAGTGGCTCACGGTTTGATACCTTTTTAATACCCTACCTTTAATGGCTTGAGAGTATTTCTAAGGGCTGCGTTGGTCAATTAAGTGATGATATGGAGATTAAGGGACATGGTTGGTGACAGGATTAAGAGTTGGCTAGAGAAAGGAAGTTTTGGAGCAGCTGCATTCCGTGCAAAAAAATATACTGAAATTCACGGCACATGAAAACAAAAAAGGCTTTTTTTCTTCTTTCATGTTCTCCAAACACACAATCCCACAGGTACCCACCGGAATGATCTTGGAATGATCACCAGAATGATCTGATTATCCTCAAATGACCCTCTGTCTCCTGGGTCTCTGCTTTACTGTATGTTTAATGTTTCTTCAAAGTGCCTTCGGGACGACAAGGACAAAAATACTGCCCTACTGATGCTGACTATAGCAATCAAAGAGAACTGGCTTCAGTATGCTGCACCACAATTCTTTAAATCACACGTCTTTAGATCTTTGAAAGTTTTAAGGCTTCTGGATTTCTGTAGGTTCTGAAGTTTTTGCTCTTTTTATCTGTTTGTTCTCTTTTATGTGCTTTGGATTACCCGGGGGTTTTATTGTTAAGATGTGTTTACACAAGTGAGGAGCTGATATATTTTATGGCCCTGATAAAGGTTTATGACTGAAATGCCCCTTTTATTTACATGGTGCACATAAAGTGAATAGTGGATAATTGTGGCAAGTTAACTGATATTGGCTTTGTTTCTGAAATGGTAACTTTTGTCAAAGCTAACTATCCCACGTACAATTTATAATTTTCGTTAGCACCTGTTTCTCTATTAAAAAAAAAGTTTCTACAAAGTTTTTTAAATATTGTACTTTTTGCACAATGGCAGAGACTCTCATCCTTACTTTCTTTGTGATGTTGTCACGTATCACCTCTCAAAGCTGTTTCGGCTCCAATTTAAGGAATAGTGTATAGGCAGCCGGTTGTTATAGCAGAAATAAGCCCCAACAGTGTAATCCGGACCCGATGCGAAGCGGAAGGGGCTTATTTTGCGATAACAACCTGCTGCCTGTGCGTTATCCTGCTTATTACACGAGTATTTATCTCATAAGTAAGGTAAGGAGTATTAAATATTGAATTGAAATATTTTATTTGCTCATTTTAATGAATACAGACCTTCCGTGAGGAAAACAATGTTTACTTTCGGTTTTAAGATCATACGTTTAAATGTCACGAACACACTATTTGGTTTAATCATTTATAAATATAATGGAAATGTTATTAAAAGACATACAGTACTGCTCAAAAGTCTTAGGCCACCATGCCAGAATTAGATTTGTTCTTTTTGCAATGTTTCAGTGATCATATATAATTGTTTCTCAGTCTCTTTAATAGAATACATCCAGAAAATACAGGAAATGTGTATATAGTATTAAAAACTGTATAAATGTTTTTAGGATAAATTCCTCTTCCACTTGAGCAATCGCAGGAAACTGCAGGAACTCTTAAACCTAAATAAAATTAAATCCTAATTTCTAATTTTAAAGAAATTAGTCTTTTTGCTTCATTCTGCTCAAAAGCGCTCAAGATGTGTTTTGTGCCAAGAGAGATCACACTAAACACCGACGATGCCTAAAGAAGAAACTTAGTCCTGAAAAAAAATGTTGTACATACTTCATATATTTTCTGGTGGTGGTGGCCTAACTGCGGGTTCACACCAGACGCGAGTTCAGCGATTTGCGCGAGTAGATAACATACAAAGTCAATGCAAAGACGCGGCCTCGCGCAGGGTGATGTGAATGACGCGATATGGGTGGCGCGTTTGCCACGAAAACATGCGCTATTCGCCTTAAACGCGTCCACGCCCAAGTTGAAAATATTCAACTCGAGCGAAAAATTTGCATGACACGAAGTTAAATCCTGCAAGTAATCTAGAGGGAGTAACGCGATGCCCCGCATTTGGTGTGTACGTAGCATAAGACTTTTGCACAGTACTGTATTTATGTTAAAATGATTTGCAGCATCTGTGTTACAGTGTGATATTAGTTTTGAGCGATTGTTATCTGAAAAGAACGAACCTTGGAATGTGGCGACAGGCCAATCAGAATCTAGCATTTTAGAGAGCCGTGTAATAAGAAATGATAAAACGCTGTCTTTGTAAGTATGTGCATTTTTCATCCTACTTATTCAAAAGATACAACAATCTTGCAAATCATTTTTTTGTATATTTAAATGGAGATAGCGTTTCTTTACTGCTGTGCGTGTCCTTTTATGTTCAGTTTAATTCAGTAGCACCATTAAATAGTATTTTGTTTCTAAAATGAACAAAAATATTTTTGAAACGGGCAAAAAATCCATACACTGCATCATACTGGTCAACCAATATATTGGCTGTCAAGACTGGATGTAAACGTAGCTTAGACATGTCACCGCAAGCATATTTAATAGCTTTTGAATTCTAATTTTCTTTTAGTTGACCAGTCAAAATAGTTTATTGAAGTGATTTTCTATTCAACATTTTTAATACTATCTCACAGATCAAGCACTACATCAAAAAGACACCGTCTCTGGACTTTTTCTCATAGATAAAGCATACACATTTCCTGCTTCACTGGAGCGTCTGTCTTTTAGTGCAGCTCGCGTGCATGTACGACATCCATCTACAGCAGACACGGGAGGGGTACAGAAGCATCAGGGCTCATTGGACGGGGGCTCCCAAAGGGACAACCTTCGTGCTAAAGTGACAGAGCAAGTCACTGCTACTGACAGGCTCCACTGTACAGCCAGCAACTTGTCCTTGGCGTGCGGCGTGTAAAAAAGTGTGTAAACTTGTGGCTGCACTTCAGGCGAGGGAATCCATCGCGTGCTTTATCTCGCGACCTCTCACGCGAGCCCAGACGTCTGCCTTGAGAGCCGTGGCTCCCCTCCTCCTCCTCCTCTTTTCCATCTATCTCTCCACCAGTTGTCTCTCCAGAGGGTTCGAGTAAATACTGGCAGGGTTCTTAGTTTGATAGAGGGCTCTTATTGATCCCTCCACCTTGTGGCACGTGAATTCCAAACACAGCAGAAATGGGAACGTGTCTATTTTCATCAGGAGTTATGTGGTGGATAAATCGCAGCTCCCGTATAAATGTCAATGCTCTATGCAAACGCCAGTTACATTACTACAAATATCCGCATGCATTCTGTGGATTAAAGATGGCTTGGTCTGAGATTGAAGTTTCCAAGACAACTGACATGGTCTGTATTGATAAAACCTGACCAAAGGTCAGAGGTCAGTCTGGGTAGAGTTTTATTGTCGTCTTTTGTCTTAGCCCCAAACCCTATGTGTATTGTGCTTTAATGCATTTTGTTTTTTTGTTTTCAAAAACATACTTCCTGTTTTCAACCATTAGTTCAGATTATATTAAGACTGACTAGTAAGATATCCATCATTGCCAGCTGCAGGAGTGTGCTATACTTAATTTTTTTTATACATAAATAAGCTTTGTAATTTCATTCTGTCTGCTTTGAGTTATAAGGAAGAGGCTCAGGTGACATTAGCCTGTTAAGGTTCATCTTCAGTACCGTCTCTCCTCATTGTAACGGTGTAAAGGATGCCTAGGTTGCTATGTTGGATAAAGGACTCCCATGCATGTATTCACATTGCTAAACTATACCCAGGGATTTTTGTGGGAAATCCAAGAGCTTGTCCTTCGTCTGAACCGGGCGAATAGGAAAACCCCGTCTATTGGATGTAATTCCTGTGTCCTTAGCGAAGGCTCTGGTTTGTGTGGGAAACAAAAGCAGCCTACATGCCGGCTTTCTTCTGAAATGCACAGAGAGCTTTTGGAGGTATAAGCTAACAAGAATCTAAAGCCTTTTTTGCACAAGCACATCTAAATTTCCTCAGTCGTTCCTGATCCTTGGGTAAGCTCGGTATAATGCGCCTGTACAAGAAATATCATGTTATGGGAGAAAATGGCTAATCTGGGACACTGGGTAATGTGGGTTCAAGCTTTTATATGTATGCTTTTTTGGCATATAACAAGAAAGTCTATATTATTGTTACAGTGTTCTGGCTGGGTTGGCATGTCTTCTGAGTTTCATGACTGCATGGCCGTGATGTCACTGAGGAGGGTGGGGCAGTTGTCCAAATTAGAGACCCCAGGAGTAAAGAACCCAATTGTTAGTTATTTTACATGGTTGTTGTTAAGGTCATAAACCTGCCATGATTAAACCAATGATCCAAACCTTTACCTGTGATGCTTGTGTTGTATTCATGTATTTAAATAAGGATTTAAGTTTTGGATTTTCCAGATTCAAATTTCTGTGGAAAAGGTTTTGGATATTAATTTATATTTGTATATTTTCCCATACCGTATTTTCCAGACTATAAGTTGCTACGGAGTATAAGCGCATCAAGTCAAAAATGCATTTTGAAGAGGAAAAAACATATATAAGTCGCACTAGACTATATGTCGCTTTTATTTAGAAAATGATTTCACAAAATCCAAACCACAGTGGACATGCACCTACGATGACAATTTCAGACCCCTCCATGATTTTTAAGTGGGAGAACTTGCAAAATAGCAGTGTGTTCAAATACTTATTTTTCTCACTGTACATAAAATCGCATCATTGTAGCCATTTAACATTCGATTTTGAAACAATCGATCTACAGGTGAAAACGGAACTTGCTATGACACACACAAAGCTGTGCAGTTTGCTCTTTCATCTGTCTGGTACCATGTAATCTTCCTGACACACTGTTTGCATAAAGTTATAAGCACTTGATCTGTACATTCATCATTTTTGAGGTGTACTTCCTTTACCCATGATGCATATGTTTTTATTATACGTTCATGTCATCCGCTTAGTGCAGCCTGTTCTCTTATGTTATTAAAAGTAATATACCTGCTTATAATCCATCCTCTGATTCCTGTTTGAGTTTATACTCCGTCATGGAGTTAAAGTCAACACAAAATGGCATTCACAACCCAAGTAAAAGGGAAACGGGTTTGCTATATGGTGGTTACAGGAGAGGGGTTAAAACAATGGCATTGGGAATTTTTTTTATTTGGAATAATGCGGACTGATATAAAATAAATTAGAGATGGGATGATAAATGCTGATACACACTTATAATACCTGGCCGGTAACGATTCTGAATCGCATAGCCGATATTATGCACAGCATTTTCATGCACTACGGATTTTGATCAGTAGAAAGTCCTTATCGATCTAAAATCATTTTTAGTTTGAGTCGTTTATAGCATGCACTTTGACACTCGTCAAACATAATCATTCTACAGATGCTTTATTATCATGAAAATACCTGAAAAGGTTTGAAAAACAGCAATATAAATATATCCTTAAGCAATTTCCAGGATATGTGTGTGTGTGTGTGAATGGTTCTTCTTCTGCATCCCTGCTTCTTCTGCATCTTCCTCTGCAACACATCTTCTGCTGTGTCTTCCAATCAATGACATTTACAATATGCATGTCTATAAAAGTGTAAATGTAAGGTGTAACAAGACACTTGGAATTTGTGTAGCACTTGCTTTAAATTTGTTTTTTGAAAATTGTCTCGGCTAATGTGATTTGGCTTCACAGCACCGATCGGAAACAATCTGTTTCATTCAGTTTGGTTCATTTGGGATTCATTCACCATGTGCTCTGTGTTTTGTTTGTGGTTCTTTAGCTATTTGTTTTTCCACTGTTTGCATATTGAAGCTGCACCACTCCTTAATGCGCTACATTGGTCAGTTTATTGCCGGACGCACAGGCTCGGTATAGCACTTAATTAAGGCCAATGAAAACATCACTTTGCCTATTAAATGTTTAAGCAAGTTCCTCTAAACATGATCTCTCCTTGTGTTTTCCCTAAGCGCTGGTTATGGATTTTGGAACAAACTTCAAACACTCGCTGCTATCTCTTCTACTTCTCATTACTCTCGTAGAAAGAAGCTTGTCTCATTATCATAGTGTTTACTCGAGTGTTCTGTCCTGTACACTCTTAAAAATTAAGGTGCTTAAAAGGTTGCCATAGAAGAAGCATTTTTGGTTCCTCAAAGAACCATTCAGCGGTTCTTATATGGGTGATTCTCACGAAATCCAGACTTAAAAGGTATCCAACATCAGCATTTTTAAAAAGGCCTTGAAGCTTTTTTTGCACATATAAGATTAAGGTCTGAACTTACTATAACCATTATTTTTAGAGGATTTAAAATATTGCCTATAGAATTATTTACATTTTTAGATTATCATTATCAAAAATTATCATTACCGCAACTTGATATTACATTAAATATATGCATTTACAAACTCATGTTTCGGTAATGAGAACTAAAAAGTTGTCTGGGTACTATGACAAACAAAATTTTAACTTTTATCTGGTTACCTGCTTACCTGGTAGCCATCTTGAGTGTCACAGTCAATTATGTCCCTTCCAACAAAAATGTAGCTCTTTGAGGATCCTTAAACAATGATTGAAAATTGTTGCGGAGCATGAGAAAATTGGTCTTGGACACATTTATATTCCTTATTATTTTCTCTACATTTACCAATGATCACCAATTACCACATGTGTCTTTACTGTAAATGTTTATAGTATAACATGCACTGAGGCTTTTTATTTTTTAGATTTTTTAATTATAAATATTTCCTTTTCAAAGAACCCAAATCCAGTCATGGACATGTTGCGGTAATGACAATTTTCCCCTTAAATGTGAAAAACAAAAACAAAATTGGTTTGTATGATGCCATTTGAAATCATGGGCAAAATAGTACATGAAGAGATGTTTGTAACTGTATGCTGCTTATTTTGATGCTCTTACTTTGCATTTACTTTTTTTATCAAAATGTTTCATGACACTTCATAAGTTTCGCGACACCTCATACTTTTTTTATCAAAATGTTTCATGACACCTCATAAGTCTTTACTACACTGTAAAAAATGATATCAAATTAACATGTAGTTTTATGTTACTTTAACTTAACAAATTAAGTTAAACAAGTTTCAACTTGTTTTTCTAAGTTATGCCAGCTTATCACAAGTTAAAACTTGTAGGTTGAATTGACTTGCATAATTAGGTTGTTTAAACTTCAAACTGCATTTTCACAGTGTACCAAGAATCTTTTTTGAAACAGAAAGGTTCCTCTGATGTTTAAGGTTCTTTATAGAACCATTAAGTGAAAATGACATCACCAAGCTCCTTTTTAAGAGTGTAACACACTCAGGAAAGCTCCAGGCCTAAGGAGATCTTACAACTACACAGCCTATTGCTTTTTTTCCACCATAAGCAATAACCATTCCATCTCCCCCCCTTCATGTTTCATTTCCAAAGCCGGACACAGGCGAAGAGCCAATATAACTCAGTGCCTTGATGTTTTAGTCCCAGACGCCTGGCTTGATCTCTTGCTGGCGTCCGACATGCTGTGGTATTATGTTGTGCAGAACTCCATTCTAATTCACCAATGCTCATCACTATCATAAAACATAAAAATGACAAGAGACATGCAAAATAGTATGCTTTTGACCACCACTTACTATCATTTTGTGAAGAAGAAAAACAGATGAGAACAGTTGTCTGTTTTAAAAACGATATTAAAAAACATTAAAACATTTGTTAGAGTTGTGGCACAGTTCACTGTAAAAAAGTTGGTTCAACTTAAAAAAGCAAGTTACTTTATTGCCTTCTCAAAATTTCTTAAAAAAAATTATTTTTACACACTTTAATATTTTTTTAAATTGAATTAACTCAAACCAGACAACTTACTTTTTTAAGTTGAACCAACAATTGTTTTACAGTGTTGGTAGTGTATAGTGTAATTCACTGGTGGATGAATTGAGATATTTCAATACATTTATTTGTTTATGTATTTTTGTTAACCTAACAAATTACGTTTCAACAATGTCAACTTATTTTTATAAGTTATGTCAACTTATCATAAGTCAAAACTTAAAATCGTAGGTTGAAATGACTTGCGAAATAAAGTTGTTTTAACTTCATGCTGCATTTTTTACAGTGTACATTTTTTATTATGAGTAATTGTGTTCCCCGGGATTTAAACCTATATGACCTTTGAAAGTAACAGAGATACATAAACACTATTTTTTGATGGTTATGTACATGCAAAATCTTTCTTTAACTTCTATTGAAATTGTGATGCAGTTAAAAAGGTTAATACCAACTTTAATGCCAACTTTCAAGTTACTCGCCAAATTCACCTCAGGTGAAAAAGAAGAACACTTCCAAAGTGTACTTTAAGTGCTCTATATTTGCGCACTAATGTTGTACTTAATATACTAAAAAATCTTCTTTAGCACTTGAGATAATCTTAAGAACATTGTTCAAAATGTTAAAAAATGGATTTAGCTCATTTTGCAACGAAACTCTTCAAGTGTACTTCACTGTGCTATTTTGAGACACCATAAATATGAACTAAAATGTGCTTAAAATGTATTTAAAAAATGTATTTAGGTACCACTTGTAGTTAATTTGAACCCATCTTTGTATGAAAGTTGAGTTCAAGTTTAATACAAGTTTTAAGTAAATACATTTTTTAATACAGAGATTGTATGTTAAAAGTGCATTTTAGTTCATATTCGGTGTCTCAAAATAGCACAAATAAGTACACTTGAAGAGTTTCGTTGCAAAATTAGATAAATCCATTTTTTTAACATTTTTTGTCAAAACATGTTTATTATTATGTTATCATGTTATTATTTTGTTTTATGGTGCTACTTAGCCGTATTTTTTAAGTTATGAAGGTTTAAATCAAAACAAACCAACTGCAGTTGCATTGAAATTAATTGGAATGCACAACTAAAAAACTAGATTTCTGAACAATCAAAAAAACGGTGGTTATCTCGTTTTGCAACGAAACTCTTCACTTATAATAATAGAGCACTTTAAGAACACTATGGAAGTGTACTACTTTTTCACCTGGGACTTCTTTTTCATATTTAGTGATTTTAATGTATAGATAGTTTATTATCAAATATGATACTACGTTCAAATGTATGTACTCTTTATGAATTATGTAAAATCTGTGAGCAAATATATGTGGGTAAAAACTTTTTAGACACAGAAATCGGGATTGATCAGTAACTGTACGTTCACACCAAGTGTCAAGGAAACCAGATTCTGTGATTGACAATAAACATGGTAATTTTGGTGCGTAACTGTAGTAAATATAACATGAGAAACCATTATGTGCAAATACAAACACTAAGTAAAACAATATTTTTACACAGTTATTAGTGAATGAGTTCTATTGTGTTCGCAATGCAGGTTCATGTCCTGATCTGAAACCCCAACTAATTCCTCAGTATAAAGGGGCTTTTGGAAAGAATTACCCTGTTATGTAAGATTCAGACTTGTACTGTGAGAGGAAAAGAAAGGGGGGCATGAGATTGAGGTCTGCGCTGGCTGCGAGTTTTACATCGGGTGAGTGGTAAAGTAAGGCTGATGCTCTTTAAGCTGATTAAAGGTTTGTTGGGTCAGTGTCCCTGTTTGAACTATAGTTAAGGGGGAAGGGTGACATTAGCTGCTCCCCTAGGCAGTAGATGAGCACAGGCTCGTCCTACCAGACCAGAAGTCTCTCAGACTAAAGAGACGTGACCCACATGAAGTACTGACGCCAAAGACTTAATGAGCTTGGAACGAAGGTTGTGTGTATGAAAAAGAGAGAGCGTGTGTGTGTGTGCGTGTGCGCGCGCGCGTGCGTGTGTGTCTACTTCACAATCCTTTTGAAACAAATTTGTAATCATTTGTATAAATGTTGTTAATATGGTTGGCTTATAGTAATAGTAGAGCAGTGGTAGCATTGCTTTAGCAGCACGAAAGGTCTTGGGTTCGAATCCAGGGTACACATATACTCATAAAAAATAATGCACTGTAAGCCACTTTGGATAAAAGCGTCTGCAAAATGCATAAATGTAAATGTAATGTAAATGTGTATGTGTGTAGATGTGACATTCCAGTGGAGGTAAAAGTAGATTTACATCCATTTTGAATAGCATGGACTGCTTGTGTCAAATCATATTAAGTGAAGCTTTTGTTGTCATTCACCCATGTGTCTACGTGGTGAACAAACTTGCATTTCTCTTAGAGGGCTTGGTGTGTTTTACATAAACTATTTTGAGGTGTACGATAGTAATCACAGTACACAGGGGGCACGCAAATAGTAACTACAGCACATACTATAATTGTATTCACTGCTAGAGACCTACATACACAGAGAACCTCAATGCAACAATATCACACTGTAAAAAAGTTGGTTTAACTTAAAAAAGTAAGTTATCTGGTTGCCTTAATTTTGAGTTAATTCAACTTAAAAATATTAGTTGACAACTATTTTTAACAACATATCTCTTATCCTGAAAAGCAAAATAGTGACAAATAATAAATAATCAAAGTGTACGCAATAAGAAAATTATTTACTTTTATGTATTTGGTAGATACTTATCCAATGTGACTTACAGTGCATTTAAGTTGCAATTTTTTTCAGTATGTGTGTTTCCTCCACTGTCAGACAAAATGGTCAAAAATGGCCCCTAGCTGTCACTGGGGTGGTACCCTTTTTAAAAAGTACACGGTTGTTTCTAAAAAGTTCATTTGAGTTTCTCAGTGGTACACATTGGTACTAAAGAGTGCATATTAGTACCTTAGAAGTTCATATTTGTCCCAAATGTATACATATCTGTACCTAAATGGTACATATTAGAACTTTTTTTGAATACTGTCCAAGTGACAGCTTGGGACTATTTTTTGACATTTTTTTCTGACAATGTGGAAACCTATCACCTACCTACTATCACAGTGCTCTACCAACTAAGCTATTCATGAATCTCAGCTGACGTCACTCACATCTTAAACTTGTCTTCCGCCATTTTGAGTACCTGAAGTGGTCGCAAAAGAACTAGAAGCTATGCCTTTATGTTGTGAGCATCGAAATCGCTATTTTTACAACATTAAGGCGGCTCGACACAACATCATACTTTGCTTGAAGTATCACCTGTGTCTCTACAAGTGAACTCGAGCATTGAGAACATTGTTTGTGTACACAGAGTTTACTAAAAAGAAAGTTGGGAACAACTGACTTTGGTTGTTTTGGTGTCCGTTCGACGCCATCTTGCCTGTCAGGATGTATCGATCTCTGAATGCGACGTAAGGAGGTCGGAGAGTAAAGATGGATAGCTCCTAAAGCATAGTTCCATATAAATGCACGGATAATTCATTGTTTTGTCGCAAGTGAAAAACAATATTGACCTTCTAGTTGAAAAGGGAGCCTCATATGAGATTCATTCATTCGCTTTCGGAAATCGATTCTTTATGTCTGGCAAAGATGGCGAGGGAACACCATAACAGCCCAAGTCAGTTCTTCAAAACCTTTCTTTTTAGTAAACTCTGTGTACACAAACAATGTTCTCAATGCTCGCCTTCATGTGTGTAGAGATCCAGGTGATACTTCGAGCAAAGTTTCATGTTGTCGTGCCTTCTTAGTGTTGTAAAAATAGTGGTAGTTCGGTAGCAGCGGACAGCGGCTGGAAGAACGCATCAGGGATCGAGTAGGCATCACACCCTAACCGAGATATTTTTTTTAAAGTAGCATTTCTTTTCATGACAGTCTTGGTGTGAAATATTGTCTTCCGTAGCCATTTCCCATATCCGTAAGAATCACAGACAGTAAAAGATAAGAAATTCGTAAACCGTAGCAAGCTAGCCAATGCTTGTAGCCTACTGGTAGTCGGTAGGTAATCAAGATGGCAGCAGGCAACTGGAATGATTTAAAAGGTCACATGACTGATATTCATGAATAGAAACGCTATCATACATGATCCTATACAGTATTTGATGTATCCATTGATGAGTCTCTGTTGCACTTTAGCCCATAATATTACATTTCTGGATGTGTGTAAAAAAAAATTTGTGCTAAACCGCACCTACCTGTATGTAGAACCTTTGTAAACCATATTGTGCTATGGTGAACCATAAGTGGTGCTATAGTCATGCTTTAGGTTCTACAGAGGTGCTATATAGGTGCTATACATTGCTAAATATGGTTCCCCTATGATTAAGAGATTTAAGTACCATTTAGCACCATTTTTTTGGGTTTGTTTGTGGGCATGAAGCACAGCTGCTCTCCATCATTTCCCCTGTGTGCTAGACAAACACTCAATAGTTATAAGCATGCTCGCTGTGTATAAACCTCTTACTGTAAACGCTGTAATTCACTTAACCCAGACGTGTGTTCTGATCCCATGGGTTATAAAGCTTCAGGTATGTGAACACAAATTTGAGTGATTAAACTAGCACATTTTTGCACCATATGCTTCCAAATGTATCCAACACACCGTTTCACATTACTTGTCAAAAACTATTTAACTAATATTTACGTGATGTGTAGTCGATTTAAATGCTTAGAAGTTGCTTAGAAATTACAGGGCTCGAAATTGCGACCATTTTGGTTGCATATGCGACCGAAATTTAATCTGTGCGACCTTAAAATATATTTGGGAGCATTTGTGCGACTGCCCATTTTGTTGTGACGCGAGTTGATTGTGATCCTGCGTGCTGGCGCTGTCCCAGGTTCAGTGTTCTCTCCAACGACACATAACCAATCAAATTTCACCATTAAGTTCTTGCGTTTAATGAAGACCGCAGATTGGCTAATATGAGCGTCAGTCATTCCTTGTTGCCGTAAAGCGCGGAAATGTGAAAAGACGAACGCGTTGCGAGCATGACGAGAGCAAGCCGATTACAGCTTAATGTTATTACTGTATTTTTTGACGACAATCCGGATTCAAATGTAACTCCACCACCGGAAAATACGAGTTGACGTTAAACCTTTCAGAGAGAGTGGCTTAAAGATTTCGAGTGTCTCCGCTATGAAAATGTAACTTACTGTGTTTACTGTAAATCCTGTAAAAAGGCGTTAATGGCGGAATCAAAACATTTTAAGCGCCAGACGTACCTTGCTTTAACATGGCGAAAGTGCCGAAAACACAAGACGTGTCATGACAAATGTGTTTATTATTGATGGAGACACCGACCTGTCTGTCAAAGTGTGTTTGATGGTGTATGTGCGCATGCGCTGGTGAATGGACATTCAACAAACATCCTTGTGGTCCATGTTGCTGTGGAATACGACAATGCTGATGGTATGTTTTATTGTATTTTTTAAAAACATTGCCTATTTAGTAGTAAAAGCATCCTGGTAATGCAGTTATCAATACCAATATATATTAGCCTTCTATATTAGGGTCACTTTTGTAATGTCACAATTAATCAGTGTTTTACGTGTGTGCTAGATTTTCTATGTAATCTTAATCATGTTACCTGTAATTGTTAAATTATTATTGCTGCTATACTATTTCAACAGCATTTGGGTATTAATTTAGGAATTTATGCAGCTAAAAATAAAATAAAATAAAATGCTGGCCATAGGACGTGTAAAGCCCGGTGGTGGTGTTTTATTTTTAATAAAATATATCTATTAAAGGCGGAGTCCACGATGTTTGAAAAACGCTTTGGAAAATTAGACGGGCCGTCTACCAAAACACACTTATAGCCAATCAAATCAAATAAAATGCCGGATTGCGTATGTGTGGGGCGGATCTATCAACCGAAGGTCCAGATTCTATTGGGGTAGGGGCGTGTTTGTTTAGGTGATTTCAAATATCAACATTGGCTTTCAAACATCATGGACTCCGCCTTTAACATTTACATTGTAGTTGTGGTGCTTTTTAATTTTTGGATGGATGCGCCTAAATTTTTGCTGGTGCTCCTAACTCTTTAAAGTTGGGAGCACCAGTGCTACCAAATAAAAAAGTTAATTTTGAGCCCTGAATTACAATGCTACTTTAGGTGCTTACAGTTGTACAAATAATCATCAAAGGTTAGATTTCTTGAATTTTCTTTCATTTTATTTTGTAAAATGTTCCAACAGTCATTACCAAATGTTACAATATGTTTGCTGGCCAACCATATATGATCAAGTCTACTCTTTGGTTAAGCCTGTCTTTTAATAAAAAAAAAGAATTTATTAATTTATCATTTTCATAGCCCGTGTTTTGTCTAAAATGATATCAGATGTCACTACACTACCAGAGGTTTAATATAGTCTGTCAGATAAAATGGCACATTAAAGATGTGATTGGTCACTGTACATAGTCAAAAGCTTGCTACACAAAACCATTAATGAACAATGTAAAACATTTTAGGCATTTCAGTTTCATAACCAATAAAAAAAGTACCAGTAGGTGGTATGCATTTAAAAGACCACAAAACAAATAGTGTATGAAAGCAGGCGTCAGCTGCTGTGGACTTGTCTTCAAAGCATGTGATGACACTATCAGAGCCAGCTGCTTTAAGGGCTTTGTTTGTACTCCTCACATCTTACAGAGACTGAGCAGCAATTACAGTACCTCCACAGAACTGTAATAGCAGGCAGCGGGTTTAAAGCCTCAAAACAACATAAGGTCATTCATCTGATCAGATATCGAGATGTCAGTGATAGCTGGTGTATTGTTATTATTATACCTTTGGCTGCTTGTGAAAGATCTTGTCACATGGATTTTTAATATCTTTGTGGGACTTCTGTGGTGGATTGATCTGTGAACCTGTTACAGATGTGGCTCTAAGTCGTATATACTGTATATTAAAGGAAAATGTAATCTTGCTTCCGATCTTGCTTGGGTTTGTTAATGTCATCAAATTAAAGGTAAATGTGCTTAAAATAGTAGTTTTGTGGCATATTTTTTCCTATAGAAATCCGATAAACAGTTGTAGAATAGTCACATGGTTGAACCTATCAATATGAATCAAACTGATGTTTGTATCACACTATTTTTTTGTTATTTTACTGCACAATATGGACCATTCTCTCACTTCCGCGTTCGCGAAGCGGAAGTTGAAATAGTAGGGTAAACACTAGGGCTGGGTATCGATTCAGATGTTCCAGATCGATTCAATTTCGATTCACAAGCTATCAAATCGATTCGATTCTCGATTTAATTTCGATTCTGGATCTCGGATCGGTTTTTATACTCAATTCTCAATTCAACTCAATGAATATAGATTTAATACAAATACTATATTAATAAAAAAGAACAGTGAACATAAGTTTACAAGTGGGTAATTAAAAAAAGAAATTTAAAGCCACAACACTATCGTCGTCTTCTTGCTAGCGAAATCTAAAATGCCTCCATACCTCTTACTTTTTATGTGAAAGTGGCATCAACGTCGATAAAGCACCCAAAACCGCCATTTTAA